>NC_143039.1:17162500-17372500 GCF_057628025.1 Oncorhynchus mykiss
GTCAGAAATAGCAATGACTTCTATTTTAGCCCTTGGCAACGCAGACGCTCGTTGACGCGCGTGAGCAGTGTGGGTGCAATAATTGAATAACATGGATTCCTACATTTATTTCGCTCGCGCACACGACAGTGTAGTCAGGGAATAAGGGAACATAGGCTAATATTTACAGTAATAGCGTTGAGGTTGTAAATGATTTATATCACTCTAATTCAGTATGTCTAGTTAAATCTACAAGGGAAACATATAGAGAACCATTAGACTACATGAATAAAGAGGGTCAATCTGTGTGCATCTAAAAAAAGTCTCATGTTTTCTAACCACTGGGACATTTGTGTCTGTTGTTGGAAGTGGTTGTCCACTTTTTAAAACTTTTACAGGACTGTTTTTTAAATATTTTTTTTAACCATTATTTAACCAGGCAAGTCAGTTAAGAACAAATTCTTAAATTCAATGACGGCCTAGGAACAGTGTGTTAACTGCCTTGTTCAGGGGCAGAACGACAGATTTTTTTTGACCTTGTCAGTTCGGGGATTCGGTCTTGCAACCTTTCGTTACTAGTCCAATGCTCTAACCACTAGGCTACCTGCCGCCCCTACCCTCTAACCACTAGGCTACCTACCGCCGCTACCCTCTAACCACTAGGCTACCTACCGCCCCTACCCTCTAACCACTAGGCTACCTACCGCCCCTACCCTCTAACCACAAGGCTACCTGCCGCCCCTACCCTCTAACCACTAGGCTACCTGCCGCCCCTACCCTCTAACCACTAGGCTACCTGCCACCCCTACCCTCTAACCACTAGGCTACCTGCTGCCCCTACCCTCTAACCACTAGGCTACCTGCCGCCCCTACCCTCTAACCACTAGGCTACCTGCCACCCCTACCCTCTAACCACTAGGCTACCTGCCGCCCCTACCCTCTAACCACTAGGCTACCTGCCACCCCTACCCTCTAACCACTAGGCTACCTGCTGCCCCTACCCTCTAACCACTAGGCTACCTGCCACCCCTACCCTCTAACCACTAGGCTACCTGCTGCCCCTACCCTCTAACCACAAGGCTACCTGCCGCCCCTACCCTCTAACCACTAGGCTACCTGCCGCCCCTACCCTCTAACCACTAGGCTACCTGCTGCCCCTACCCTCTAACCACTAGGCTACCTGCTGCCCCTACCCTCTAACCACTAGGCTACCTGCCACCCCTACCCTCTAACCACTAGGCTACCTGCCGCCCCATTTTGTCACATGTCTGATGGGCATAGCATCTGCAGCCATTCTTATGATGTATGGATTCCCTCTGAGTGAAACACCATGGGGTTGAAGGTCAGGAAACTTCAAACTAGCAAGAGAGGAGAATACGACGGAGACAACAATGAAAACAACGCAGAATGTTCTGTTGAAACTTTTATATAAAGTTGAAGTTTAAACACAATTTACGTGTGTGTTTGTGTTCGCATTAAGGTATGTGTGTACGAGCGTGTGTGTGCATGTGTCCGCTTGCGTGTGTGTGTGCTTGTTTTTGTGTACGTGTGTGTCTTGTCCTCTGGTGGTTTGGGAGCTTGGTCTGGAGGCCTGGTGTGTGTGTCTCTCAACAGCTTAACCTTCAGAGACAGAGAGAGACAGAGAGAACCCCCACTGGGAAGGCAGGGCAGGAGAAACAGTCTGTCAATACAGACCAATACAACTGGAAGGAGAGATAGAGACAGAGAGAGACAGAGAGAGACAGAGATAGACAGAGAGAGACAGAGATAGACAGAGAGAGACAGAGATAGAGACAGAGATAGAGACAGAGATAGAGACAGAGATAGAGAGAGACAGAGAGAGACAGAGAGAGACAGAGAGAGACAGAGAGAGACAGAGAGAGACAGAGAGAGACAGAGAGAGACAGAGAGAGACAGAGAGAGAGAGAGAGAGAGAGAGAGAGAGAGACAGAGAGAGAGAGAGAGAGAGAGACAGAGATAGAGCCAGAGAGAGACAGAGAGAGACAGAGAGAGACAGAGAGAGACAGAGAGAGACAGAGAGAGACAGAGAGAGAGAGATAGAGACAGACAGAGATAGAGAGAGAGAGAGACAGAGATAGAGACAGAGTGAGACAGAGAGAGACAGAGAGAGACAGAGAGAAACAGAGAGAGACAGAGAGAGAAACAGAGAGAGACAGAGAGAGACAGAGAGAAACAGAGAGAAACAGAGAGAAACAGAGAGAAACAGAGAGAGACAGAGAGAGACAGAGAGAGACAGAGAGAACCCCCACTGGGAAGGCAGGGCAGGAGAAAAAGATAGAGAGAGACTGAACATGGAGAGAGTGACAAGAGTTATGGAGATAAAGATTTTCTCTTCTGTCAAACATCAGAGGGAAGGTGAAAAAAACTGATGATCTGTTCACAAGATGAACTACCTACTATCCATCAGCTGTTTCAACTAAACACAGAGAGAGAGAGAAAGGCAGACAGGGAGGGAGAGCGAGAGAGAGACAGGAGAGGAAAGGAGAAGATCACCAAAAATATTCTGGTTGAAGACATGATTGTTTATGTTTTATTTCCACATTGTGTGCAATCTCCCAGATTTTTTTTTCACTTCCAAATTGATTTCCCTGATTAATTAATTTGTAAAGCCATTACCTAAAGGTGGACATTTAATTTGGGCCGGAAATCAACGCCATCGCTCCAGGGAGCAGGAATACGTCTCATTAATGTGTAAATGAAGGGGCGAGTGCGTCACAAAGACAATACCACATCTGATTAGCTTTGAGAAATATTAGTTTACCTTTTTGAAATGACAATTTATCATTATGCCAAAGTGTCAGTTGTAAAAGGTTGAATCTTTCACCTGTGACAGAGCACATCCAGAGCCCTGCTTAGAAGTGGCTAACAGGAAGTCTCAACGGGCAGGACAGTGACAACAACACGTCTACATTGAGACACAAACCCCTATGATGTGTCATTGTACTACAAGAGTCTCCCAACCAAGGAATTAAACGCCAATCTAACAGGAAAACACAAGGTAGGAGAACAACCCTCTGCTCAAACACATATTATAGCAATTCACAGTGACCATAAATCACGTCAGCTGAAAAAACCCTCCACTTGGCCCGTCTGTCCAGCAGAGCAGAGACAAATAGTCTCCAGCGATTGAACCCCTAACCTTGAAAGACGCGGGAGGCGGCTCGTTCATCTTTTTTAGCTTGGCTCGGTAGACTACCCCAACCCCAAGAGACTGAGGGGGCCTTTTGCTTTTGCTAAACTTTCAGCCCAACCCCAGAGTCACAGTGTAAAGTGATTTCACAGTGCTGTTGTCATCACCTCAGGTTGAGAGATAGAGTTTGTAGCACGGCCAGACACTTAGGAGAGCAACTTTTGCAGACAAATCGAAGTGGAAATGGGGGAGAAAATAGAGTAGTCAGATAATGTTTTTTATTTGGGGGCGGCAGGGTAGCCTAGTGGTTAGAGCGTTGGACTAGTAACCGGAAGGTTGCAAGTTCAAACCCCCGAGCTGATAAGGTACAAATCTGTCGTTCTGCCCCTGAACAGGCAGTTAACCCACTGTTCCTAGGCCGTCATTGAAAATAAGAATTTGTTCTTAACTGACTTGCCTAGTTAAATAAAGGAAAAATAAATTTCAGTAAGACTTTTTGACAGATATAATCCTAAGACTTCACTTAAAGCCAACATGCAGGTATAACGCTTCATTAGTTGTTATAAGCATGCATGACCCTTCATAATCCCTTATAAGGCTTAGTTACCATTACTTGGAAACTACAGATTATTCCATACATTGGGCAGGAGGTTAGGAAGTGCAGCTCAGTTTCCACCTCATTTTGTGGGCAGTGAGCACATAGCCTGTCTTCTCTTGAGAGCCATGTCTGCCTACGGCGGCCTTTCTCAATAGCAAGGCTATGCTCACTGAGTCTGTACATAGTCAAAGCTTTCCTTAAGTTTGGGTCAGTCACAGTGGTCAGGTATTCTGCCACTGTGTACTCTCTGTTTAAAGCCAATTAGCATTCTAGTTTGCTCTGTTTTTTTGTTAATTCTTTCCAATGTGTCAAGTAATTATCTTTTTGTTTTCTCATGATTTGGTTGGGTCTAATTGTGCTGTTGTCCTGGGGCTCTGTGGGGTGTGTTTGTGTTTGTGAACAAAGCCCCAGGACCAGCTTGCTTCGGGGACTCTTCTCCAGGTTCATCTCTCTGTAGGTGATGGCTTTGTTATGGAAGGTTTGGGAATCGCTTCCTTTTAGGTGGTTGTAGAATTTAACGGCTCTTTTCTGGATTTTGATAATTAGTGGGTATCGGCCTAATTCTGCTCTGCATGCATCATTTGGTGTTCTACGTTGTACACGGAGGATATTTTTTCAGAATTCTGCGTGCAGAGTCTCAATTTGGTGTTTGTCCCATTTTGTGAAGTCTTGGTTGGTGAGCGGACCCCAGACCTCACAACCATAAAGGGCAATGAGCTCTATGAATCTCTCTCTCTCTCACACACACTCTCACTCACACTCACACTCACACTCTCACTCTCACTCTCACTCTCACTCTCACTCTCACTCTCACACTCACACTCACACTCACACTCACACTCACACTCACTCTCACTCTCACTCTCACTCTCACTCTCACTCTCACCAGAGACAGAGGATGAGAGTAGATGGTCAGGATGCATACAGTATCACAGGAGTCAAGGTCAGGTCAGGGTACAGGAGTCAAGGCTAGGTCAGGGTACAGGAGTCAAGGCTAGGTCAGGGTACAGGAGTCAAGGCTAGGTCAGGGTACAGGAGTCAAGGCTAGGTCAGGGTACAGGAGTCAAGGCTAGGTCAGGGTACAGGAGTCAAGGCTAGGTCAGGGTACAGGAGTCAAGGCTAGGTCAGGGTACAGGAGTCAAGGCTAGGTCAGGGTACAGGAGTCAAGGCTAGGTCAGGGTACAGGAGTCAAGGCTAGGTCAGGGTACTGGAGTCAAGGCTAGGTCAGGGTACAGGAGTCAAGGCTAGGTCAGGGTACAGGAGTCAAGGCTAGGTCAGGGTACAGGAGTCAAGGCTAGGTCAGGGTACAGGAGTCAAGGCTAGGTCAGGGTACTGGAGTCAAGGCTAGGTCAGGGTTGACAGCGATGGGTAAGTCTGTGCTAGACTTACCCATTTACCATAGTTGATGGAACTGTACTGGAATGTACAAAAATATCTGAGCCATCACAGTACGGTTGGTTTGGCCAGCAGAGCTTCCTAGACCCCTTCAGATACAACAGTCCAGGGACCTCCCCTGGGAAACCTCCCCTCACTTTCCTCTCCAGAGGCATCAATGGGGCCCTTGTCTGACAGCATAGCACTCCACTGTGAGCCAGGGGCCTCGCACACCGAAATATTGTCTTTGACTTTTACTTCAAACATTGGGATAACCTGACTTCAACAAGCGTGGCTGTGCTGCCTTTGACCCACCTCTTGGGAGTGTCAACGTTTATCTTGTTACTCTGGTAATATAGCTGCACACATGCACACAAACACAGACACACACACACACACACAGACACACACACAGACACACACACACACACACACACACACACGCACACACGCACACACGCACACACACACGCACACACGCACACACACATCTAAGCCCCCTTAGTGAATGACATGGTCTGTGCAGGGTGACCACCATAGCCCCCCTGGCCAGGTGACTCTCCCCCCTCCCCCGCCCTCCCCCCTCCCGCCATCCCAGTAAAACAGCAGTGGAGAGAGAGAGGGGAGCTGTGGTCTCTGGCTAACCTACTCCCTATACAGTGCACTACTTTTGACCAGAGACCCTGGTCTAAAGTAGTGCACTACAAAGGGAATAGGGTGCCATTTGAGAGTCAGCCTGTGGCGGTCTGTCTGGCACTAAAATGATTTAATGGCTGCTTCCACCAGCCGCATAGTAAAGGCTGTATTCTGTAGACCTGATGCTGAGAGAGAGAGCAGCGTTGTTGGTCTGGGCCAGGTGGTTGCCATACAGATGTAGGATCTTCATTTGATCACCCTGTTTGCAGGAGAACTTTCCTGCAATGCAGAACATGTTCAACTTTTATTGTATATGAGGTTTAAAAAAGGCTTCTGAAGTTTGTCATTTCCACTTTGAAATTTTCGACTTGATTTTCCCTTACTAATAATGTTTCCATCCATAAAACAGTCCCTTAATAATAATCCACATTTCACATGTCTTGTTCCTGCTGTGGTAAACTGGCTCAAATTAACACCCTACTGTATATATGTCCATACACATCAAATACACATTTAATCCAACCTGTTAAACATAAACAGGAGATGAGAAATTACTAGGAATTAAATGGGGAAGTGAAAGAGGTCACAGAGGTTGAGTTTAGTGGGGATTTTATCAATGAATCATTCAACAGTCTTACTGTATTATTAATGTAGTGGAAGGGGAAACTGTCCTCTAGATTTGACTGTTTCCCATCAAACACCAGAGACCTACAGAGCAAGAATCACAATCCCAAATGCAATGGAGTCACAGTTAGTCTGTTACAGCAGATCACTGAGGTGTGTGTGTGTGTGTGTGTGTGTGTGTGTGTATACAAGCAAGTGAGCGAGCGTGTGTTGACAGGGTACGGGGGAGCATTCTTTGTGTTCTCCGATGAGAAACACGCAGATGTAACTAAACACATGGATAAGTCATGGCACCAAGCCGTACTCAAATACATCAGAGGTACTCTTCTGAACAGCCTGGGGAGTAGTATTTTTGTTTCTGTGTTGTTGGGACAAGAGCTGAAGCGATTGAGCAGAGAAACACTACTCCTGAGACCTAAGAATACACAGACAGACAAACAGGCCGACAGGACAACAGACAGACAGACAGACAGACAGACAGACAGACAGACAGACAGACAGACAGACAGACAGACAGACAGACAGACAGACAGACAGACAGACAGACAGACAGACAGACAGACAGACAGACAGACAGACAGACAGACAGACAGACAGACAGACAGACAGACAGACAGACAGACAGACAGACAGACAGACAGACAGACAGACAGACAGACAGACAGACAGACAGACAGACAGACAGACAGACAGACAGACAGACAGACAGACAGACAGACAGACAGACAGACAGACAGACAGACAGACAGACAGACAGACAGACAGACAGAGAGACAGAGAGACAGACAGACAGACAGACAGACAGACAGACAGACAGACAGACAGACAGACAGACAGACAGACAGACAGACAGACAGACAGACAGACAGACAGACAGACAGACAGACAGACAGACAGACAGACAGACAGACAGACAGACAGACAGACAGACAGACAGACAGACAGACAGACAGACAGACAGACAGACAGACAGACAGACAGACAGACAGACAGACAGACAGACAGACAGACAGACAGACAGACAGACAGACAGACAGACAGACAGACAGACAGACAGACAGACAGACAGACAGACAGACAGACAGACAGACAGACAGACAGACAGGCAGAGACAGACAGACAGAGACAGACAGACAGACAGACAGAGAGACAGACAGAGACAGACAGAGACAGACAGACAGACAGACAGACAGACAGACAGACAGACAGACAGACAGACAGACAGACAGACAGACAGACAGACAGACAGACAGACAGACAGACAGACAGACAGACAGACAGACAGACAGACAGACAGACAGACAGACAGACAGACAGACAGACAGACAGACAGACAGACAGACAGACAGACAGACAGACAGACAGACAGACAGACAGACAGACAGACAGACAGACAGACAGACAGACAGACAGACAGACAGACAGACAGACAGACCAGAGCTGAGCCCCGCAGGTCCAAGCCATTAAATCTCTGTTGTAGCATACTCCACCAGACAATAGTTTTAACATGCAGTAACAAGCATCTCTCTCCTCTCCTCTCTCCACGTTCCTCTCTCAGCTCCGATCATGTTGTACACAGACATGCTACCAGAGTTGTTTAGAATGGAATATAATCAATGTTTCTCTCCTCCTCTCTCCTCAGGTCTTGTAGTTGACTGCTGTACTGCTCTTGTCTGTGAAGGTACGCCAACTCACAATGGACACAAGTTCTTCTCTACCCCCTGACCTTTTCTAGCCCTTATCACTGAAGCTCATGTTCCACTCCTGTAGCCAGGTAGGACAGGGTGAGGCAGTCATTACAGCTTTTGTGAACAGATCTGTTAACGTGAACTGGACTTGCGCTGAGGGAGATGAATTGAAGGAAGCTATTGAATCATTGAATCCTCAATAGGTCTGTTTAGAACAGATTAAACAGAGGAGCAGAGAGCTGTGGGTTGGCAGCGCACTACATTGCTGCCTGCCATAATATGAGGGACAGTGTCTGACAGACCAATCAACCTGCACATGTCCTCTATGATTATTGGTATTGGTCAATGTCTGGTTATTTTGACCCTTGGTTATTGTTGTTACTGTTGTTCCGTTGACAATATTGATTATTTTTATTAATTATGTTAATATTGTAAATCTCCAAAGTAAGCTTTGGCAGTATGTACATTGTTACGTCATGTCAATAAAGCAAATAGAATTTAATTGAATTAAATTGAAAGAGAGAGAGAGAGAGAGATGGAGAGAGAGAGATGGAGAGAGAGGGAGAGAGAGAGAGAGAGAGAGAGAGAGAGAGAGAGAGAGAGAGAGAGAGAGAGAGAGAGAGAGAGATAGAGAGAGAGAGATGGAGAGAGAGAGAGATGGAGAGAGAGAGAGAGAGATGGAGAGAGAGACGGATGGATGGATGGATGGATGCCAATGTAGGCTCTGAATTGAATTGAGACACAGAGTGCCACAAACCAGGTCTTTGCCCCAAAGAATACAGTATCACTCATTGAGGGATATACATGGTACATCATCACAGATTACATTACAGATGAGAATTTACAGAGAATGAGATAACTTTAGACACATTATAGCTGTAGTCATGAAACATCATGAACCAGCCACCAAGTGTGATATTAAAGCCATTAGGTGAGGAAGAAATACATCACGGTGGTATTTTCAAACATCGTGATAAACTATCTCGCTGTCTACTGGTGCAGGAAACATTTTAGACATTACAGTATCAACACAAATACTGTAAGCCCAGAGACTACTGTAAACCCAGAGACTACTGTAAACCCAGAGACTACTGTAAGCCCAGAGACTACTGTAAGCCCAGAGACTACTGTAAACCCAGAGACTACTGTAAACCCAGAGACTACTGTAAGCCCAGAGACTACTGTAAACCCAGAGACTACTGTAGTCTCTAAGCCCAGAGACTACTGTAAACCCAGAGACTACTGTAAACCCAGAGACTACTGTAAACCCAGAGACTACTGTAGTATCTAAACCCAGAGACTACTGTAAACCCAGAGACTACTGTAAACCCAGAGACTACTGTAAACCCATAGACTACTGTAAGCCCAGAGACTACTGTAGTCTCTAAACCCAGAGACTACTGTAAGCCCAGAGACTACTGTAAGCCCAGAGACTACTGTAGTCTCTAAACCCAGAGACTACTGTAAGCCCAGAGACTACTGTAAACCCAGAGACTACTGTAAACCCAAGGACAACTGCTGCTCAACTCTGCACTCTATCGACGAGTGGCAATAATTAACCAAAATGATGAGCAAAGTTGCAAAGTTTGGGGCAACATCAATGTTATATGGCCTGGAACAGACAATAACATGACAATTATGTCAAGGGCTGCGTCGTAAAGATGTGCATGATACTGTATCTAATGCCCTAAAGCAGTCCGCAGAGTGATCAGACAGTCTTACTCTAGTGGTATGATTCCAACCTCTTGCCTTTTGTCTATCGGGCCAACATCTTGCGCGCATAGGTAGCCTAAAATCGAGTCGGGATGCACATACTGACCTCAACCGAAAATCCAATAACAGAATTGATCTGAAAAATCTATCGAAGGGACAGTACATTGACGCAACACGAGACGTCCTAGAGTCAAATAACAAAGATTCTACCGCATTCTGATAACACCATTTATATGAAGTTGCTTGTTCAGTCAATAATTATTTGACATAAGCATCTTCTACGAAATGTAAATATGGTTACTCAAATATGATCAAATTGCCTGGCAGTCAAACTTTCCAGAAAAATAAGTTCATTCAATTGCTCTCTCACGACCATTTTATTTGTATTTATTTTTTTACAAACCTTACCTTTCTTTATCGGTGCATTTACGTTGCTGGAGAAAGTTAGTTTCATACGAAGGCTGAAGCAGAGCGCGTTGGCCTATGCACAGTAGCCCATAGAGTATCCACTGTCCGGTACGTGTCTCTCTCCTACCAAGTGGCTATCTGCCTGGCTGGCTTTGCAGGCGCTGTGATGTTGTGCGGAGATCCCACTACAGCTGTTAAAAGGGGAGTTTTGAACCTACGAATCGTTTGAGGGTGTTTTAAATCTCAAATTAAGGACATGTTTGTCACAATTTAATTGTAGGTAGGCTAACTTTTAACAACCCAGAGCCTTTTTCTTCAAACTAATTTCTTCAGTCATATAATTGTGTTTTCATTCTAGTCAGAGTGAGAGATGCGCACCCCCCTTTGGATAGAATGGTCACTCTCGATGTAAGGGCGTGATACGGTTCTAATTGATATTGATAAGGCTACTTGACAGAATGGTTGCTTTTATACTTTGTCTCCTAATATACATTTGCTCTGGTAGTAATAGGACATTCTACTAACAGTTATAACTACGTTTTTGTATTAGTATTATTACAAATGCTTCATTAATGGGAAATGTTACAAAATATGTTTGCAAGTGTCAGCAAAAAGCTTAAATAAAAGTGTTGATATTATTCAGTCACACATGTTGCTGTTATACAAAAACATTCACTTTTAATGATAATACTGGCAGGAAAGATGCTTTTTTAAAGCGTTTTAAAGAAGAAACCAGTTCTGTTGACTTTCCCTTCTTCCTTTTCTTTAGGTCAGTAACTGCCCTACAACACTACCCTACAACACTGCCCTACAACACTGCCCTACAACACTGCCCTACAACACTGCCCTACAACACTGCCCTACAACACTGCCCTACAACACTGCCCTACAACACTACCCTACAACACTGCCCTACAACACTGCCCTACAACACTGCCCTACAACACTACCCTACAACACTGCCCTACAACACTGCCCTACAACACTGCCCTACAACACTGCCCTACAACACTGCCCTACAACACTGCCCTACAACACTGCCCTACAACACTGCCCTACAACACTGCCCTACAACACTACCCTACAACACTGCCCTACAACACTGCCCTACAACACTGCCCTACAAAACTGCCCTACAATACTGCCCTACAACACTGCCCTACAACACTGCCCTACAATACTGCCCTACAACACTGCCCTACAACACTGCCCTACAACACTGCCTTACAAAACTGCCCTACAACACTGCCCTACAACACTGCCCTACAAAACTGCCCTACAATACTGCCCTACAACACTGCCCTACAACACTGCCCTACAATACTGCCCTACAAAACTGCCCTACAATACTGCCCTACAAAACTGCCCTACAACACTGCCCTACAACACTGCCTTACAAAACTGCCCTACAACACTGCCCTACAATACTGCCCTACAAAACTGCCCTACAATACTGCCCTACAAAACTGCCCTACAATACTGCCCTACAATACTGCCCTACAATACTGCCCTACAAAACTGCCCTACAATACTGCCCTACAAAACTGCCCTACAACACTGCCCTACAACACTGCCCTACAAAACAGCCCTACAACACTGCCCTACAACACTGCCCTACAACACTGCCCTACAACACTGCTCTACAACACTGCCCTACAACACTGCCCTACAACACTGCCCTACAACACTGCTCTACAACACTGCTCTACAACACTGCCCTACAACACTGCCCTACAACACTGCCCTACAACACTGCCCTACATCACTGCCCTACAACACTGCCTTACAAAACTGCCCTACAACACTGCCCTACAATACTGCCCTACAAAACTGCCCTACAACACTGCCCTACAAAACTGCCCTACAATACTGCCCTACAAAACTGCCCTACAATACTGCCCTACAAAACTGCCCTACAATACTGCCCTACAAAACTGCCCTACAACACTGCCCTACAACACTGCCCTACAAAACTGCCCTACAACACTGCCCTACAACACTGCCCTACAACACTGCCCTACAACACTGCCCTACAACACTGCCCTACAACACCCAGAGCGGTCTCCTCCAAGTCCCCAACCATTAACGGGAAGAGAACCCGAATGTGGATCTAAATGTGTCCCCCAAAATGCCCGAAAACTTTTCCACTTTCATATCCTAAACAATAACAATAAAATTGTAATATGTGGGATTTAAAGAGCCGTTCAGAAGGCTGTGTGGGTCGTGATCGCCACAACTGGGGCTGGGTGCAGGCTGGGGGACATCTGAAGCTGCTGTATTCCATTTTTGACTGAAAAAAGCCCAGACATGTATTACAAGGCTGTAAAGAGCCAGTGAGGGGGAGGAATCCAAAGGCCTGAGTAGTCTGTTGATGGTGGAGAAAGGGGTTCTGGGATTGCCTTGGCCGTTATTGATGAGGTTGGAGTAGTAGATTGATTTGGCCTGGGAGAGAGCACCGTTTAGTCCTCCAGGCCTCTAAGTGGACTGTGTGACCAGATTTTTTATAGAGCCTCTCCAGTTGTCGGCCAGTGGACTTCACAGAATGCAGCTCAGAGGTAAACTAGGGAGCAGAGAAGGAGAAGGACACAGTCCGAGTTATCAGAAGTGCAACAGAGTCAAGGCTGGAGGAGAGGAGTGTGTCGTAGGGAGAACCCAGCTCCTCGGCCGAGGAAAGAAGAGAATCAGAGCTGTTGTGTATTTGAACCGCAAGATGGTTGGAGATGGCAAAATCCAGACCATGTGGATTGAGGGGGCAAAGCCTGTCGAGCATCCTGTATGAATACTTTTCATCCTTTATATTTCTGTTCAAGCTGGGCTGAAGCACGTTTGGGTGCACCTGTCATGACACAATATTTGTTTTGACTGTATCAGCGACTACAAAACTCCCTTACCATGCAGGACAAATTTGAGGCCATTCTTTTTGGCAGCGATGCATCACAAAGTAGCAGTGTAACACCCACAGCATGCAGATATAAGATGAAAACTAACTCTCAGTGCTAACTCTGTAGCCGCCAAGTCTGCAAGGTTTTGAGGCATCAGTCAAACGCTTCCTGTCACACATGAACTATTCCTCGTGAAATAATCTGCATCGTTTGACTTGTGTTTTGTTTTTCCATCTGTCTGTTGATTTCTCTAGATCAGGGCGGCTTATTGTGACAGGAAGGAAAGGTGCTTCACTCGCTCAACGACTTGGTACTTTCTAGAAGGGCAGATCAACACAAAAGAGCTGAATCCTTGAGTAAGAGGCCAATACGAAGCTCTACAAAGTTCGGAGTGGAATTTCACTCACGGCTACCGCTCTGATCCAGAGGAATGCCTTCACTGAATTAAATTAGAGTAGTTAGTCAGGTATTGAAGTTCCTGGTTTTGGTGCTTGACCATAGTAGAGTTCGTATTTGATGACCCCTTCCACAGGTTTCATGGTCTTGTATAGGAAATAATCATATGTGACTTGATGGGGTTTGAACACAAGACTCTGTTAGCCCTCTGAGCTGAAGCCTAGGCATTACAGCTACCACAAGTCTTCAGTCTCAGACAAGGTTACTCGCCACTCATTCTCCAATGTCTCCGTTACACAAAATGGATACCCCCCCCCCCATTCTCTTCCCTATTCTAGTGTGACTCAGACATGGCTTCCCATCAATATGAAGCGTATGGCAGTTTGTAAATCCCTCTCTCTGCTGACTTGACACTCAGCAGTTGTGATTGTGTATTCTGCTGGACCGAACAGGACCCCGGTTGTACTGTTAGGAGGGGGGCATAAAAACACAGTGACAGCCATGGCTCTGGGCCCTCCGCTCCTCTGTAACCAGGAGAGGAAAAAACAGGCGGGTTGCCAGGTTTGCCACCACTTTGAGAATGAATGAGGACCAGAAATGGCGTGTTGCCAGATTAGTTTCATTTTGCCTTTAAAACTAAGAAGAAGTTTCCTGCTGCACTAGCCTAATGTATCTGCTGTATGGGTCTAATTACATTAAGGTTCTTTACAGTTATTGTGTCAAAATAGATTCAATGATCAATTATTATAGTCGTAGATCTGAATTAAAGACTATAGAGAGGGCTACCTTGATGCTTTTCACCATTGGATATGTCAATCAGGCCGAGCCCGAGGGCCTTGTGCTACAGTGTACTGTTCAGAATAGACGGAGGAAGTGGAAAGATGAATATTCTCTCTGTCCATAATAGGGCTGTCAGAGCTCATCAGTCAACTCCAGTTAACTTGTTTAATGTTATTGTACTAATATTGTGGCAGTGACTAAACGGCATTGTCTGAAATAGTTGAAAATACATTAAAAACATCCAAAATACATCATCTATACAGCTAAAAACAACAATACAATGTCAAAACAAGTTGACTTTGAGGTTAAAGAAAGTGGGCTTTATCAATTTACCTGATTTTCATTTGGACAAAATCATGACACCAATATTCTTGTAATGGTCCTTCTATAAAATATCTTAAATTACAGCTAAACTGGGTTGGCTGGATCCTGACGATAGGGTATATTCTTGTATGTGAGTTGAACCTTTCCTCCTCTTCCTGTAGAAGTGATGGAAGTGTCAAGGGAGTCCTCCATCCACTATAACTCCTATCAGATAGTTTACATCCTGTTGCATCACGTTGTTGTGTCTCTGTCTGCCTGTTTTCATGTCTGCCTGTCTGTCTGTCTGTCTGTCTGTCTGTCTGTCTGTCTCTCTCTCTCATATCCCAGTCAATTGGTAAATGCAACTCGAAACACCAAAGAGAGACCCACTGCTCACAGGCACCTGCTCATACATATGCGTGCGCACGCAAAATATCTGAGCCATCACAGTACGGTTGGTTTGGCCAGCAGAGCTTCCTAGACCCCATTCAGATACAACAGTCCAGGGACCTCCCCTGGGAAACCTCCCATCACTTTCCTCTCCATAGGCATCAATGGGGCCCTTGTCTGACAGCATAGCACTCCACTGTGAGCCAGGGGCCTCGCACACCGAAATATTGTCTTTGACTTTTACTTCAAACATTGGGATAACCTGACTTCAACAAACGTGGCTGTGCTGCCTTTGACCCACCTCTTGGGAGTGTCAACGTTTATCTTGTTACTCTGGTAATATAGCCAGCCGCACACACACACACACACACACACACACACACACACACACACACACACACACACACACACACACACACACACACACACACACACACACACACACACACACACACACCATATTTAGCTCACTGATTGATACTCATTTAAAGTTCAAATTAAATGCTGAGATTCGATACCAGGAGACATTAGTGTTGGCTAAAGTAAGCTGATTTATATCAGAGTAAAAATCTATTTCAGCTGAGTATGGATTATTAAACACACAGGCAATCCCTAATATCCATATCTCTTTAAGTGCTCACTAAACATTATTTACTGTTGGGACGGATCCTGGACTGATGAGTTAGCAGAATCTGCCGTTTAAGTCATTGGCACTGATTTCTTCCACTGCAGACAAAAATAGAGTGACTAAGTGACTACAATACTTAATCACTTAGGACAATACTTAATCACTCAGGACAATACTTAGTCACTCAGGACAATACTTAGTCACTCAGGAAAATACTTAGTCACTCAGGAAAATACTTAGTCACTCAGGAAAATACTTAGTCACTTGATACAATACTCAAGACAATACTTAGTCACTCAGGACAATACTTAGTCACTCAGGACAATACTTAGTCACTCAGGACAATACTTAGTCACTCAGGACAATACTTAGTCACTCAGGACAAGACTTAGTCACTCAGGACAAGACTTAGTCACTCAGGACAATACGTAGTCATTCAGGACAATACTTAGTCACTCAGGACAATACTTAGTCACTCAGGACAATACTTAGTCACTCAGGACAATACTTAGTCACTCAGGAAAATACTTAGTCATTCAGGACAATACTTAGTCACTCAGGACAATACTTAGTCACTCAGGACAATACGTAGTCACTCAGGACAATACTTAGTCACTCAGGACAATACTTAGTCACTCAGGACAATACTTAGTCATTCAGGACAATACTTAGTCATTCAGGACAATACTTAGTCACTCAGGACAATACTTAGTCAGGACAATACTTAGTCACTCAGGACAATACTTAGTCACTCAGGACAATACTTAGTCACTCAGGACAATACTTAGTCATTCAGGACAATACTTAGTCATTCAGGACAATACTTAGTCACTCAGGACAATACTTAGTCAGGACAATACTTAGTCACTCAGGACAATACTTAGTCACTCAGGACAATACTTAGTCACTCAGGACAATACTTAGTCACTCAGGACAATACTTAGTCACTCAGGACAATACTTAGTCACTTGATACAATACTCAAGACAATACTTAATCACTCAGGACAATACCCAAGACAATACTTAGTCACCCAGGACAATGCTTAGTCACTAAGGACAATACTTAGTCACTCAGGACAATACTTAGTCATTCAGGACAATACTTAGTCACTCAGGGCAATACTTAGTCATTCAGGACAATACTTAGTCACTCAGGACAATACTTAGTCAGGACAATACTTAGTCACTCAGGACAATACTTAGTCACTCAGGACAATACTTAGTCACTCAGGACAATACTTAGTCACTCAGGACAATACTTAGTCACTCAGGACAATACTTAGTCACTTGATACAATACTCAAGACAATACTTAATCACTCAGGACAATACCCAAGACAATACTTAGTCACCCAGGACAATGCTTAGTCACTAAGGACAATACTTAGTCACTCAGGACAATACTTAGTCATTCAGGACAATACTTAGTCACTCAGGAAAATACTTAGTCACTCAGGACAATACTTAGTCATTCAGGACAATACTTAGTCACTCAGGACAATACTTAGTCACTCAGGACAATACTTAGTCACTTAGGACTATACTTAGTCACGTAGGAAAATATTTAGTCACTCAGGACAATACTTAGTCACTTGATACAATACTCAAGACAATACTTAATCACTCAGGACAATACCCAAGACAATACTTAGTCACCCAGGACAATGCTTAGTCACTAAGGACAATACTTAGTCACTTAGGACAATACTTAGTCACTTAGGGCAATACTTATGTCACTCAGGACAATATTTAGTCACTTAGGACAATACTTAGTCACTCAGGACAATAATCAATTCAATACTTAGTCACTCAGAACAATACTTAGTCACTCAGGACAATATTTAGTCACTCAGGACAATACTTAGTAGTAGTATCCGATGATATAAATGCAATTAAAGTGGTCTATCATGGTCCACTGAGCGATTATGCTGACACATAGGAGGATGACAAGCTTACAGACTAAATCTGCAGACAGTTGATTCCCAGATGTGTCTGCTCGGGGTTAGGATGGGGACTGCCATATCGACTCATCATCAGTGTGTGGTGGTGTGTGTGTGTGTCTGTGTGCATGCGTGTGAGTGTGTATACAGTATTCCCATCTGTATGTGGGGTTCATGAGGGTTTCACGTGAGTTCCATGTGTGTAAAATCAAATTAAATAAAATTTCAAATGAAATCAACAGGTAACCCTTAACCAACAATGCAGTTCTAGAAATAGAGTTAATAAAATATTTACTAAATAAACTAAAATAAAAAATTAAATAAAATGGGTATAGGTTAGTCGAGGTAATTTGGGGGGTGGCGTTCCGGTGACGCTTGCCGTGCGGTAGCAGAGAGAAAAGTCTATGACTTGGGGGACTGGAGTCTTTGACAATTTTTTGGGCATACCTCTGACACTGCCTAGTATATACTGTGTGTCCTGGATGGCAGGAAGCTTGGTCCCAGTGATGTACTGGGCCATACGAAATACCCTCTGTAGTGC
This sequence comes from Oncorhynchus mykiss, assembly GCF_057628025.1. Lineage (NCBI taxonomy): Eukaryota > Metazoa > Chordata > Actinopteri > Salmoniformes > Salmonidae > Oncorhynchus > Oncorhynchus mykiss. The sequence goes on from NC_143039.1 coordinate 17,180,532, forward strand.
CTTACGGTCGGATTCCGAGCAGTTGCCATACCAGGAGGTGATGCAACCGGTCAGGATGCTCTCGATGGTGCAGCTGTAGAACTTTTTGAGGATCTGGAGACCAATGCCAAATCTTTTCAGTCTCCTGATGGGGAAAAGGTGTTGTCATGCCCTCTTCACGACTGTCTTGATGTGTTTGGACCATGATAGTTGGTTGGTGATGTGGACACCATGGAACTTGAAACTCTTGACCTGCTCCTTTGTCTTCCTCACGTTGAGGGAGAGGTTGGTGTCCTGGCACCACACGGCCGGTCTTCGACCTCCTCCCTATAGTCTGTCTCATCCTTGTCGGTGATCAGGCCTACCACTGTTGTGTCGTCAGCAAACTTAATGATGGTGTTGGAGTCGTGCTTGGCCACTCAGTTATGGGTGAACAAGGAGTACAGGAGAGGACGAAGCACGCACCCCTGAGGGGCCCCTGTGTTGAGGATCAGCTTGGCAGATGTGTTGTTGCCTACACTTACCACCTGGGGGCAGCCTGCCAAGAAGTCCAGGATCCAGTTGCAGAGGGAGGTGTTTAGTCCCAGGGTCCTTAGGTTAGTGATGAGCTTTGTGGGCACTATGGTGTTGAACGCTGAGCTGTAGTCAATGAACAGCATTCTCACATATGTGTTCCTTTTGTCCAGGTGGGAAAGGGCAGTGTGGAGTGCAATTGAGATTGTGTCATCTGTAGATCTGTTGGGGCGGTATACAGTGGTGGAAAAATAACTCAATTGTCATACTTGAGTAAAAGTAAAGATACCTTGATATAAAATGACTCAAGTAAAAGTGAGTCACCCAGTAAAATACAACTTGAGTAAAAGTAAAAAAGTATTTGGTTTTAAATATACTTAAGTATCACAAGTAAATGGCATTGCTAAAATGTACTTAAGTATCAAAAGTAAAAGTATAAATCATTTCAAGTTCCTTATATTAAGCAAACCAGACGACACAATTTTCTTGTTTTCTTTTGTTATTGCCGGATAGCCAGGCACTCCAACATTTACGAACAAAGCATTTCTGTTTAGTGAGTCCGCCAGATCAGAGGCAGTAGAGATGACCAGAGATGTTCTCTTGATAAGTGTGTAAATTGGACCATTTTCCTGTCAAAATGTAACGAGTACTTTTGGGTGTCAGGGAAAATGTATGGAGTAAAAAGTACATACTTTCTTTAAGAATGTAGTGAAGTAAAAGTAAAAGTTGCCAAAAATAGTCAAGGAAAGTACAGATACCCCAAAAAACTACTTAAGTAGTACTTTGAAGTATTTTTACTTAAGTACTTTAAACCACTGGCGGTATGAGAATTGGAGTGGGTCTAGGGTTTATGGGATGATGGTGTTGATGTGAGCCATGACCAGCCTTTCAAAGCACTTCATGGCTACCGACGTGAGTGCTACAAGGTGGTAATCATTTAGGTAGGTTACCTTTGCTTTCTTTGGCACAGGGGCTATGGTGGCCTGCTCGAAACATGTAGGTATTACAGACTTGGTCAGGGAGAGGTTGAAATGTCACTGAAGACACTTGCCAGTTGGTCCTCCGCATGCTCCGAGTACACGTCCTGGTAATCCGTCTGGCCCCGCGACCTTGTGAATGTTGACCTGTTTAAAGGTCTTGCACACATTGGCTGCGGAGAGCATGATCACACAGCTGTCCGGAACAGATGGTGCTCTCATGCATCCTTCAGTGTTGCTTGCCTCAAAGCGAGAATAAAAGGCATAAAGCTCATCTGGTAGGCTTGCGTCACTGGGCAGCTCACGGCTGGGTTTCCCTTTGTAGTCCGTAATAGTTTGCAAGACCTGCAGGTGTAGTAGGATTCAATCTTAGTCCTGTATTGACGCTTTGCCTGTTTGATGGTTAGTCTGAGGGCATAGCGGGATTTCTTATAAGCATCCAGATTAGTGTCCCACTCCTTGATGCGACAGCTCCAGCCTTAAACTCGGTGCGGATGTTGCCTGTAATCCATGGCTTTCAGTAGGGATATGTACGAACGATCACTGTGGGGACGATGTCTTCGATACACTTATTGATGAAGCCGGTGACTGAGGTGGTATACTCCTCAATGCCATTGGATGAATCCCAGAACATATTCCAGTCTGTGCTGGCAAAACAGTCCTGCAGTGTGTGTGTGTGTGTGTGTGTGTGTTTGTGTGTGTATGTGTGTGTGCGCATTTGTGTTTGTGTGTGTGTGCTCACGTGCCTCTGTCGCTCTCTCTCTCTTTCTCTCGCTCTCATCCTCATTCAAATTTGACTCTCTGCCTTATATTCTGATGGTGATGGTGTTCGCTCATCTGAAGGGGATTCACAGAGGAATGAGCAGGAGGTCAAAGGTCAACGTTTCTCTACTTTGAGTGTTTTACCTCTCCCCCAACCCCTATGGCTCTTAATAATTCACACTAAAAGACAGGCGGAAGGTACTGAGGCGAGACAAAGAGGGGTAGCTGAATGGACGGGCATGGGTCCACTGTTTGAACGCTTGCACGAGTTCTAAAAATGTTTGTATTCATATTTTATGAAGACGGTTACAGGGATGTGGACTCTTGAATGATTGAAGTTCTCCCTCGCCACATGGGCTGTGTCCTCTGTCCACACAGTTTCATGTGTTTTGGTACTATGTTTTACGTCACTTTTTGGAAACCGACGGCTCTTGTTCATGTAGGCTACTGTGAGAATGTTTGGATTCATGTCATTGATAAAACAGTGTTTAACGTGTGAAACAAAATTAACCTGAACTGTATGACGATTCAAACATGCTCTAACCCCCACAATGTTTTCGGAATTACCGGCAAACAGTCATTGTAGATTAATGAAATTGAATGTAGACGATCAAAATCCATTCTTATTTCCCATGACCTTCTGTTCATTACATAACAGTGCATAGACATGCATGACCTTTCTGTTCATTACATAACAGTGCATAGACATGCATGACCTTTCTGTTCATTACATAACAGTGCATAGACATGCATGTCATTGAGGTCACGTTAAAGATTCCTATTTCCTCCATCCGTTTTTTCATTTGGTTTAAGGGAAAGCTCCTACATTAGTAATAATAGAATTACAGTGCCTTGATCGAGTTCATCCCCGGCGGGATTAACACTCCTGTGGGATAAAAGGGAACGTCGGGAACGTCTGGCTCCGGTCCAGTTCTAGGAAATCCAGCTTTCCCTGGACAAGGCCTTAACCCACGGTTTGTGTTTCCTATAGACACTGGACAGGTGGCTTAGAGGAGAGGCTCAGCCGTGGCCATTCAGATGGACTGGCTTTCACTTGGAGACTGGCATAAAGTACTGACTCACACATACTCTCCTACCTATTATAACTTACCTGGTAAACTCTCCTACCTAGTATAAATTTACCTGGTAAACTCTCCTACCTAGTATAACTTTACCTGGTAAACTCTCCTACCTAGTATAACTTTACCTGGTAAACTCTCCTACCTAGTATAACTTAACCTGGTAAACTCTCCTACCTAGTATAACTTAACCTGGTAAACTCTCCTACCTAGTATAACTTAACCTGGTAAACTCTCCTACCTAGTATAACTTAACCTGGTAAACTCTCCTACCTAGTATAACTTAACCTGGTAAACTATCCTACCTAGTATAACTTAACCTGGTAAACTCTCCTACCTAGTATAACTTACCTGGTAAACTCTCCTACCTAGTATAACTTAACCTGGTAAACTATCCTACCTGGTATAACTTAACCTGGTAAACTATCATACCTAGTATAACTTACCTGGTAAACTTTCCTACCTATAGTATAACTTAACCTGGTAAACTCTCCTACCTATAGTATTACTTAACCTGGTAAACTCTCCTACCTAGTATAACTGAACCTGGTAAACTCTGCTACCTAGTATAACTTACCTGGTAAACTCTCCTACCTAGTATAACTTAACCTGGTAAACTCTCCTACCTAGTATAACTTAACCTGGTAAACTCTCCTACCTAGTATAACTTACCTGGTAAACTCTCCTACCTAGTATAACTTAACCTGGTAAATTCTCCTACCTAGTATAACTTAACCTGGTAAACTATCCTACCTAGTATAACTTACCTGGTAAACTCTCCTACCTATAGTATAACTTAACCTGGTAAACTCTCCTACCTATAGTATAACTTAACCTGGTAAACTCTGCTACCTAGTATAACTTACCTGGTAAACTCTCCTACCTAGTATAACTTAACCTGGTAAATTCTCCTACCTAGTATAACTTTACCTGGTAAACTCTCCTACCTAGTTTAACTTACCTGGTAAACTCTCCTACTTAGTATAATCTTACCGGGTACATACCCACTCCTGCCCAGTATAAACCTACCACACATACTGCTGTCTAATATAACTTACCACACACACACACAGACACAGTCCTACCCAGTACATCCCTACCATGTAGGATTATACAGGGCACAAATACTATTCTTTCAGCCTTACTCTTGCAGGTGAAAATACCATATAAATGCTAACTTTTGTTTGAAATGAAAACAATGAAAAATGTCTGGAAGTCATTATCGGTTACCATGGAACCACTTACAGTTTGTCCCAACACCACACCATCACTAATTTGTTCAGCAGTGTTTAGTGACGCTATCACCTGCGGGGATGGTAGAGAACTCCATGGCACCGGTGCGGACCAGCCTTAACTACAGTACGTTCCTCTATCCCCATGAACCGGTGAGGCTGATTTTGGGGTTGTTATGGCACTATTCCCAGTCCTCATTCCCTAAGGACTCCCAGGAAGTGTCACAAATGGCACCCTAATCCCTACATAGTGCACTACTTTTGACGAGAGTGCTATGCGTCCTGGTCAAAAGTAGTGCACTAAATAGGAAATAGGATGCCATTTAGGACGCAAACCCTATCTCTGCTGGGCTTTGGTCCTGAAGTATGACATCATCAGAGGAGAGGGACTCAAGAACACAGCAACAACCAAACCTGGTCTGAATCATCGATCCACCAGTGAGACAGAGTTCACTTTTATACAGGAGATAAATATGGTGTGTGTGTGTGTGTGTGTGTGTGTGTGTGTGTGTGTGTGTGTGTGTGTGTGTGTGTGTGTGTGTGTGTGTGTGTGTGTGTGTGTGTGTGTGTGTGTGTGTGTGTGTGTGTATGCCCTCCAGGCGGAGCTCTCATGGATGAGCAATTAGAACTCAGAATAAAGTTCTTTACCTTCTATCAGATAATTTAGCTGCACTTGACAGAGCTGGCCTGGCAGCAATTTAACCAATAGAATAGTCCCAAAGGTACAAACTGCAACCCCCGCCCCATCTAGCACTACAGTCTGGCTCAATCAAATGCTTGAGCGAAAAAACGAACTATTTGAAGACCAAACTTTGCAGAACTTTTGAAATGGCACCAGAGGAAGGTCAGTGAGTGAGATGATTTGTTCTATTGGACGAGGATGGTGCTCGATATCTTAAGTAAACAATAGGTCGACCTACGATGCAATCACCCTGCAGTAGTGTGTTAATGGACTTTCTATTTACGGTGATGCTGTAATGACCCTCTAATTACCAACTTAATGGAGTGGAGATGGAGAGATGGGACTGAAAGAGAGAGAGAGGGGGGAGAGAGAGAGAGAAACAGAGAGGGGGAGGGGGTAGAGGAGGAGGAGAGAGAGAGGGGGAGGAGGAGAGAGAGAGGGAGGAGGAGGAGGAGGAGAGGGTGGAGCAGGGGAGAGAAAGAGAGAGGGGGAGGAGGAGGAGAGAGAAAGAGAGAGGGGGAGTGGAGGAGTGGAGGAGGAAGAGGAGGAGGAGAGAGAGAGGGGAGAGGAGGAGGAGAGAGGGGGGGAGAGAGAGGGGGGGGGGGGGAGGAGGAAAGTGAGAGGGGGGGAGAGAGAGAGAGAGAGAGAGAGAGAGAGAGAGAGAGAGAGAGCTGATGGCCCCAGTGTCTGAGTCACATTAGTGGGGTTTAGGGACTTTGTGAAGGACACAGGTAGGACTGAGTGCCTCACCTGACCATTCATTAACAAGTCTCTCTGACAATGTGGACACACTCCTAGGATAAACACATATCCAATTATTTGAGGAATTAGTCAAATAAACACAGCTAATTGGAGAAAATGGATTAGGTGATTGGGTGGTGTTTGATATGGAGATAAGGTTTACTCTTTGCAGAAGAAGTGTGTGTGTCTGTGCTTGCATGTGTGTGTGTGTGTGTGTGTGTGTGTGTGTGTGTGTGTGTGTGTGTGTGTGTGTGTGTGTGCGTGCGTGCGTGCGTGTGTGTGTGTGTGTGTCTGTGTGTCTGTGTGTGTGTGTGTGCTTGCGTGTGTGTGCTTGCCTGTGTGCCTGCCTGTCTGTGTGTGTGTGTGTGTGTGTGTGTGTGTGTGTGTGTGTGTGTGTGTGTGTGTGTGTGTGTGTGTGTGTGTGTGATAACAGGATGCTATCAGAATGTGGTTGTGATTAAGTGTGTGTTGATATGATGTGCCTCTGTAAGAGAAGACCAATACAATCAGCAGATCAAGATTAAATATCACCACAACCCAGTCCTTTACAACTGTCTCAACACCAGTACATTGGTAGTATGTGACCAGTACATCACCAGTACATTGGTAGTATGTGACCAGTACATCACCACAACCAGTCCTTTACAACTGAGACATCACCAGTACATTGGTAGTATGTGACCAGTACATCACCAGTACATTGGTAGTATGTGACCAGTACATCACCAGTACATTGGTAGTATGTGACCAGTACATCACCACAACCCAGTCCTTTTCAACTGTCTCATCACCAGTACATTGGTATTATGTGAACAGTACATCACTAGTACATTGGTAGTATGTGACCAGTACATCACCAGTACATTGGTAGTATGTGACCAGTACATCACCACAACCCAGTCCTTTACAACTGAGACATCACCAGTACATTGGTAGTATGTGACCAGTACATCACTAGTACATTGGTAGTATGTGACCAGTACATCACCAGTACATTGGTAGTATGTGACCAGTACATCACCAGTACATTGGTAGTATGTGACCAGTACATCACCAGTACATTGGTATTATATGAGCAGTACATCACCAGTATATTGGTAGTATGTGAGGTAATATACTGTGGAACAAGGACACCGATGGCTAGTTCACAGTCAGATCAGCCCTACTGTAAAGTACAGTACATATTTACAACTTGAACCCTCCTGTAAAGTACAGTACATATTTACAACTTGAACCCTCCTGTAAAGTACAGTACATATTTACAACTTTAACCCCCCACTTCTCCCTCTTCCTCCTGTCCCCCCTCTTCTTTTCCACTCACTCACTCACTCACTCACTCACTCACTCACTCACTCACTCACTCACTCACTCTACAAAAGTAGAGCACCACCATATAAATATTGAACAGGTGTTGGAGGACTTTCGCTGAGTGTTTCATTCAGCTGTTTTGTCTTCACTTTCCATCCCTTTACTCTGAGTAACTTCATTGAGATGGATGGCCATACTACACGTTGCCCTTGGACAGGATTGTACATCAGTCTATAAAGCTGGAAGCACCACTGTCATCACTCAGAGTTTCACTGTGTCGTTCTCCTGCGTTTAAATGTTAGTTTAGCGCTTGTCCTCCTTGAAACTCGTGTCAGCACTTCCTTGACAAGTACGCACACACGCGCACACACACGCATACGTGCACACACGCGCATACACGCACACACGCGTATACACGCACACACGCGCATACACGCACACACGCGCACACACACGCATACACGCACACGGTCAAAAGCAGAGAGGAGCGCAATAAAGCTTTTTACTGCAGAGCCATTAGAAACCTAACCTGTTGTTGTTTACATAATGGCTGAGGTACTGCAGGTACAACAACCTTCCTTTGGCCTATGCACCATCTCCTGCCGTTATGCCCTTGAGCAAGGCACTTAACCCCCCCCACAATTGCTCTGCATCCAAGGGCGCTGCATTGCTGCTGACCCTGTGCCTCTCAACGTGCCTCTCAACGTGCCTCTCAATGTGCTTCTCAACGTGCTTCTCAACTTGCTTCTCAACGTGTGTGAATCCTGGGTTTATTGGGAAAGGCAGAAGATGAACTGCCGTTCTAACCAGTGGACAATAAAGTAATATTCTATTCTGTTCTATTCTATGTCAAGGTTGACCCACTCACCTGACTGAGAGTACACCACACTGCCAGGGAGCGAGAAAGGGGATACTTAGTCAGTTGCACAATTGAATGCATTCAACCGAAATGTGTCTTCCGCATTTAACCCTCTGAATCAGAGAGGTGTTGCCTAGTCTATCATGGCTGAGTGAACGGAACAAATGTTTAATTTATGTTGTGGCACAGATTTCCACCTGTGCTTTGATCTGTGCTCTCAATTGTACAGACTAGTTACAATTTACAAAACAGCTGACACTTTGGCTATTGCATGTGTTAACATGTTGGCACAATGACTCCAATAACCCCTCCGAAAGACTTTAAAAAGGAGAACAAAAACAGATTAATCCTTCACTTGAAAGTTGAGTAATCCACGACTCAGCATCCGCTTGTTAGCGAATGTGTCTGATCAAACGTTCTCTTAACATGGGAAGACATAATGCTCCCAGCACAGGAGGCTGCTGAGGGTAGAATGGCTCACAATAAAGGCAGGAAGGGAACAAATGGAATGGCATCAAACACATTGAAACCATGGAAACCATGTGTTTGATGTATTTAATACCATTCCACTGATTCCGCTCCAGTCATTACCACGAGCCCATCCTCCCCAATTATGGTGCCACCAACCTCCTGTGGCTCCCAGACAATTGTTTGAATTGTGGAGAGAGGGTGCTATCCCCCCTCGCACAATAACAACGACCATGTTAAATCACTTGAAGGTTTCTTTTTGTTCTAGGGGATTTCTCAGCTAATTACATATTCCATGTCATTTTATTAGGCACTAACGTATGATTTGAGATCAAATTCAGTTAATGACTTTAAAAGGCTTAAAAATGGAGAATGGCGAGGCTGACCTCTAATGTGGGTTTGCTTTCCAGCAGCTTACCGATGTGTGGATTTCATTTAATTGAATGTGAATTTGTATCTGTTTTTTAAGGTAACTGAGGCCAGACTAGCTGTCTCACTCTTATCAGTATCTGGGGAAAAGAGAGAGGGGGGGTTGATGTGATCTTGGGCAGCTGTCATGTTGGATTGGATCATAAACCTAAAAGTAATGAAATCAAAAGGTGAGCAAAAAGACAGAAACAGCAGAGGTTCAGAGAGAAGACTTCATTTGACTATTTACAGCAGAGGTTCAGAGAGAAGACTTCATTTAACTATTTACAGCAGAGGTTCAGAGAGAAGACTTCATTTGACTATTTACAGCAGAGGTTCAGAGAGAAGACTTCATTTGACTATTTACAGCAGAGGTTCAGAGAGAAGACTTCATTTGACTATTTACAGCAGAGGTTCAGAGAGAAGACTTCATTTGACTATTTACAGCAGAGGTTCAGAGAGAAGACTTAATTTGACTATTTACAGCAGAGGTTCAGAGAGAAGACTTCATTTAACTATTTACAGCAGAGGTTCAGAGAGAAGACTTCATTTGATTATTTACAGCAGAGGTTCAGAGAGAAGACTTCATTTAACTATTTACAGCAGAGGTTCAGAGAGAAGACTTAATTTAACTATTTACAGCAGAGGTTCAGAGAGAAGACTTCATTTAACTATTTACAGCAGAGGTTCAGAGAGAAGACTTCATTTGACTATTTACAGCAGAGGTTCAGAGAGAAGACTTCATTTGACTATTTACAGCAGAGGTTCAGAGAGAAGACTTCATTTAACTATTTACAGCAGAGGTTCAGAGAGAAGACTTCATTTGACTATTTACAGCAGAGGTTCAGAGAGAAGACTTCATTTGACTATTTACAGCAGAGGTTCAGAGAGAAGACTTCATTTAACTATTTACAGCAGAGGTTCAGAGAGAATACTTCATTTAACTATTTACAGCAGAGGTTCAGAGAGAAGACTTCATTTAACTATTTACAGCAGAGGTTCAGAGAGAAGACTTCATTTGATTATTTACAGCAGAGGTTCAGAGAGAAGACTTCATTTGATTATTTACAGCAGAGGTTCAGAGAGAAGACTTCATTTGATTATTTACAGCAGAGGTTCAGAGAGAAGACTTCATTTGACTATTTACAGCAGAGGTTCAGAGAGAAGACTTCATTTGACTATTTACAGCAGAGGTTCAGAGAGAAGACTTCATTTGACTATTTACAGCAGAGGTTCAGAGAGAAGACTTCATTTGACTATTTACAGCAGAGGTTCAGAGAGAAGACTTCATTTGACTATTTACAGCAGAGGTTCAGAGAGAAGACTTCATTTGACTATTTACAGCAGAGGTTCAGAGAGAAGACTTCATTTGACTATTTACAGCAGAGGTTCAGAGAGAAGACTTAATTTGACTATTTACAGCAGAGGTTCAGAGAGAAGACTTCATTTAACTATTTACAGCAGAGGTTCAGAGAGAAGACTTCATTTGATTATTTACAGCAGAGGTTCAGAGAGAAGACTTCATTTAACTATTTACAGCAGAGGTTCAGAGAGAAGACTTAATTTAACTATTTACAGCAGAGGTTCAGAGAGAAGACTTCATTTAACTATTTACAGCAGAGGTTCAGAGAGAAGACTTCATTTGACTATTTACAGCAGAGGTTCAGAGAGAAGACTTCATTTGACTATTTACAGCAGAGGTTCAGAGAGAAGACTTCATTTAACTATTTACAGCAGAGGTTCAGAGAGAAGACTTCATTTGACTATTTACAGCAGAGGTTCAGAGAGAAGACTTCATTTGACTATTTACAGCAGAGGTTCAGAGAGAAGACTTCATTTAACTATTTACAGCAGAGGTTCAGAGAGAATACTTCATTTAACTATTTACAGCAGAGGTTCAGAGAGAAGACTTCATTTAACTATTTACAGCAGAGGTTCAGAGAGAAGACTTAATTTGACTATTTACAGCAGAGGTTCAGAGAGAAGACTTCATTTAACTAATTACAGCAGAGGTTCAGAGAGAAGACTTCATTTAACTATTTACAGCAGAGGTTCAGAGAGAAGACTTCATTTGATTATTTACAGCAGAGGTTCAGAGAGAAGACTTCATTTGACTATTTACAGCAGAGGTTCAGAGAGAAGACTTCATTTGACTATTTACAGCAGAGGTTCAGAGAGAAGACTTCATTTGACTATTTACAGCAGAGGTTCAGAGAGAAGACTTCATTTGACTATTTACAGCAGAGGTTCAGAGAGAAGACTTCATTTAACTATTTACAGCAGAGGTTCAGAGAGAAGACTTAATTTGACTATTTACAGCAGAGGTTCAGAGAGAAGACTTCATTTGACTATTTACAGCAGAGGTTCAGAGAGAAGACTTCATTTGACTATTTACAGCAGAGGTTCAGAGAGAAGACTTCATTTGACTATTTACAGCAGAGGTTCAGAGAGAAGACTTCATTTAACTATTTACAGCAGAGGTTCAGAGAGAAGACTTCATTTGATTATTTACAGCAGAGGTTCAGAGAGAAGACTTCATTTGATTATTTACAGCAGAGGTTCAGAGAGAAGACTTAATTTGATTATTTACAGCAGAGGTTCAGAGAGAAGACTTCATTTGACTATTTACAGCAGAGGTTCAGAGAGAAGACTTCATTTGACTATTTACAGCAGAGGTTCACAGAGAAGACTTAATTTGACTATTTACAGCAGAGGTTCAGAGAGAAGACTTCATTTAACTATTTACAGCAGAGGTTCAGAGAGAAGACTTCATTTGATTATTTACAGCAGAGGTTCAGAGAGAAGACTTCATTTGATTATTTACAGCAGAGGTTCAGAGAGAAGACTTCATTTGATTATTTACAGCAGAGGTTCAGAGAGAAGACTTCATTTGACTATTTACAGCAGAGGTTCAGAGAGAAGACTTCATTTGACTATTTACAGCAGAGGTTCAGAGAGAAGACTTCATTTGACTATTTACAGCAGAGGTTCAGAGAGAAGACTTCATTTAACTATTTACAGCAGAGGTTCAGAGAGAAGACTTCATTTAACTATTTACAGCAGAGGTTCAGAGAGAAGACTTCATTTGACTATTTACAGCAGAGGTTCAGAGAGAAGACTTCATTTAACTAATTACAGCAGAGGTTCAGAGAGAAGACTTCATTTGACTATTTACAGCAGAGGTTCAGATAGAAGACTTCATTTGATTATTTACAGCAGAGGTTCAGAGAGAAGACTTCATTTGATTATTTACAGCAGAGGTTCAGAGAGAAGACTTCATTTTATTATTTACAGCAGAGGTTCAGAGAGAAGACTTCATTTGACTATTTACAGCAGAGGTTCAGAGAGAAGACTTCATTTGACTATTTACAGCAGAGGTTCAGAGAGAAGACTTCATTTGACTATTTACAGCAGAGGTTCAGAGAGAAGACTTCATTTAACTATTTACAGCAGAGGTTCAGAGAGAAGACTTCATTTAACTATTTACAGCAGAGGTTCAGAGAGAAGACTTCATTTGACTATTTACAGCAGAGGTTCAGAGAGAAGACTTCATTTAACTAATTACAGCAGAGGTTCAGAGAGAAGACTTCATTTAACTATTTACAGCAGAGGTTCAGATAGAAGACTTCATTTGATTATTTACAGCAGAGGTTCAGAGAGAAGACTTCATTTGACTATTTACAGCAGAGGTTCAGAGAGAAGACTTCATTTGACTATTTACAGCAGACGTTCAGAGAGAAGACTTCATTTGACTATTTACAGCAGAGGTTCAGAGAGAAGACATCATTTGACTATTTACAGCAGAGGTTCAGAGAGAAGACTTCATTTAACTATTTACAGCAGAGGTTAAGAGAGAAGACTTCATTTGACTATTTACAGCAGAGGTTCAGAGAGAAGACTTCATTTGACTATTTACAGCAGAGGTTCAGAGAGAAGACTTCATTTGACTATTTACAGCAGAGGTTCAGAGAGAAGACTTCATTTGACTATTTACAGCAGAGGTTCAGAGAGAAGACTTCATTTAACTATTTACAGCAGAGGTTCAGAGAGAAGACTTAATTTGATTATTTACAGCAGAGGTTCAGAGAGAAGACTTCATTTGATTATTTACAGCAGAGGTTCAGAGAGAAGACTTCATTTGATTATTTACAGCAGAGGTTCAGAGAGAAGACTTCATTTGACTATTTACAGCAGGGGTTCAGAGAGAAGACTTCATTTAACTATTTACAGCAGAGGTTCAGAGAGAAGACTTCATTTAACTATTTACAGCAGAGGTTCAGAGAGAAGACTTAATTTGATTATTTACAGCAGAGGTTCAGAGAGAAGTTTTAATTTGACTATTTACAGCAGAGGTTCAGAGAGAAGTTTCAATTTGACTATTTACAGCAGAGGTTCAGAGAGAAGACTTCATTTAACTATTTACAGCAGAGGTTCAGAGAGAAGACTTCATTTGATTATTTACAACAGAGGTTCAGAGAGAAGATTTCATTTGATTATTTACAGCAGAGGTTCAGAGAGAAGACTTCATTTGATTATTTACAGCAGAGGTTCAGAGAGAAGACTTAATTTGACTATTTACAGCAGAGGTTCAGAGAGAAGACTTCATTTGACTATTTACAGCAGAGGTTCAGAGAGAAGACTTCATTTGACTATTTACAGCAGAGGTTCAGAGAGAAGACTTCATTTAACTATTTACAGCAGAGGTTCAGAGAGAAGACTTCATTTAACTATTTACAGCAGAGGTTCAGAGAGAAGACTTAATTTAACTATTTACAGCAGAGTTTCAGATAGAAGACTTCATTTGATTATTTACAGCAGAGGTTCAGAGAGAAGACTTCATTTAACTATTTACAGCAGAGGTTCAGATAGAAGACTTCATTTGACTATTTACAGCAAAGGTTCAGAGAGAAGACTTCATTTGACTATTTACAGCAGAGGTTCAGATAGAAGACTTCATTTGACTATTTACAGCAAAGGTTCAGAGAGAAGACTTAATTTGACTATTTACAGCAAAGGTTCAGAGGGAAGACTTCATTTAACTATTTACAGCAAAGGTTCAGAGGGAAGACTTAATTTGACTATTTATATTTCAGACGGATATGTGTCTGGATCGGACAGAAGCCTCATTGTCAGGGAGAGAGACGTAGGCAGTAGTTAATTACATTTTTCTACTTAAGAAATGAAGAACCTTTCTATGAACGGGCTCTTTCAATCAGACTTTTGTCTCTATTCTCTCCTGTATCTAAGACATCCTCTTACAACAAAGATCATGGCTCCAGATACACACACACACACACACACACACACACACACACACACACACACACACACACACACACACACACACACACACTACTCAAGTCTCTTATACATCACCAACTCTACTAATAACCCAACTCCTTTCACCTCTGGATCACTCTGTCATTCCTAGAACCTTTGGTATTTGGTATTTTATTAGGATCCCCATTAGCTGTTGCAAAAGCAGCAGCTGCTCTTCCTGGGGTCAGTGGATATGACTAGCTTGTATAGTAACACACCAGGCACACCAATCACACCTCTTATAGTCATCTGGCGAAGTAGGCCAATTTATCTGGCAAAGTCCCTGCATAGTGCTCTTGAGAGGTGGAGGGATACAGTCTGAGCTCCTAATAGACTGGACAAAGCACTGCTTTTGTGTTCCTCCTCACATTGTCACAGCAGCACACTGTGCAGGGACTGAAGCCAATGGAACTTTTTTCTCTCACTGAGATGATTAGATCAGACCATCCACAGGCAGACCTCCAGTCTAAGACATATTGGTTTTGGCCCTTTACTTATCTGGTCAGGGTGTGAGGTTCAGTTTTGAGGAGAACGGAGGGCTCACACAGCCTAATAGAAATGGCACCCTAAAAGTGTAGACTCGGGGGTGTCAAACTCATCCCATGGAAGGCCGAGTGTCTGCTGGTCACGTTCAATCTGTGTCCAATTAAAACCTAGACAACCAGGTGAGGGGAGTTCCTAACCAATCAATGACCTTCATTGACCAATTAAGCACAAGGGAAGAGTGAGAACCCGCAGACACTTGCCCCCCCCCCCCCCCCCCCCCTCCCCCCCCGTGGAATGAGTTTGATACCCTAAAGGTGCAAGGGGACTCAAATCTTCTGACAAAAGTCAGAAAATGATGTCTTTCAACAGATGTCTTGATGTCATCATGAAAACTCCAGTTTTTGGGACTTTTCTGAGAGTAAAGGGATAGATTTCTTCACTCGGTTTGATTAGCTTTAATCTAGAGCACAAAATGGTTGCTTGGTAAAACACAACATGCCTTTTCTACAGTATATACAGTATGTGAAGCCATGCATGGCTTTATAGCCTACACATAACACAACTTTATAGCCTACACATAACAACACAACTGTATAGCCTACACATAACAACACAACTTTATAGCCTACACATAACAACACAACTTTATAGCCTACACATAACAACACAACTTTATAGCCTACACATAACAACACAACTTTATAGCCTACACAACTTTATAGCCTACACATAACAACACAACTTTATAGCCTACACATAACAACACAACTTTATAGCCTACACATAACAACACAACTTTATAGCCTACACATAACAACACAACTTTATAGCCTACACAACTTTATAGCCTACATATAACAACACAACTTTATAGCCTACACATGACAACACAACTTTATAGCCTACACATAACAACACAACTTTATAGCCTACACCTAAACAACACAACTGTATAGCCTACACCTAAACAACACAACTGTATAGCCTATACATAACAACACAACTTTATAGCCTATACATAACAACACAACTGTATAGTCCACACATAACAACACAACTGTATAGCCTACACAACTTCACAACTGTATAGCCTACACATAACAACACAACATTATAGTCTATACATAACAACACAACTTTATAGTCTACACATAACTCAATCCTCTTCCAATTCCTCTTTCTTTTACTATTTTCAACTGTCCCAGACAGTGAGAGCAGGATCAAACGTAGCTTCTTCTCAGAATTCATGTGAATAATACTGTCAAGACAAAAATGGCCCCTCTGAAACAAGCAGGAATTTTATAATAAAGTCAGTCTTTGTTGGGCCTTTTAGAGTAAGAGAGTCACTCTACGGAGTGCAGACATTGCACCAGCAGTCCATAGCGAAACCCCTCTCCCCAGTCAGTGAAAGGCAGACCAAGTTCAGCTACGGTCCCCCTCTGACAAACACCCAACTGTGTGAATATAAATACACACCCAGTCCCCATCACACTAAATAAGACATGGACTAGACCTGTCATCTCTACTCAACCTGACACACTCTGTTAAAGGAGCAATCTATGAATTCTACATCCATTTTTGGACTTGTAAATGATTTATATATTAGCCATGATTCTTCAGGAATATAACCTATAAACAAACGTCTCGTTAGCTTTGTTCAACTGTCTAACCCCCCCAGAACCAAAAATATAAACATGTTTTACTCCTTTGTTTGTAAACAATTTAATTGTAAACAAGCACTGTATTATTTTTTTTACTATAACTTTGATATTATGGAGTCAGTCCTTGCATTCATAGCTCAAATCAAATCAAATGTATTTGTCACATACACATGGTTAGCAGATGTTAATGCGAGTGTAGCGAAATGCTTGTGCTTCTAGTTCCGACAATGCAGTAATAACCAACGAGTAATCTAACCTAACAATTCCACAACTACTACCTTATACACACAAGTGTAAAGGGATAAAGAATATGTACATAAAGATATATGAACGAGTGATGGTACAGAACGGCATAGGCAAGATGCAGTAGATGATATAGAGTACAGTATATACATATGAGATGAGTAATGTAGGGTATGTAAACATAAAGTGGCATAGTTTAAAGTGGCTAGTGATACATGTATTACATAAAGATGGCAAGATGCAGTAGATGGTATCGAGTACAGTATATACATATACATATGAGATGAGTAATGTAGGGTATGTAAACATTATATTAAGTAGCTCTGTCTATGAATTTGAGAGTGGTTACATTTCTCCAGCTCCATCCCCATGCTTTTTTCCCCCAAAATAGTGGCAGGGTGGTGCTTTGTTATTGTTTGAATTGGAGATTGCCCCTTTGAAGGGACAATCAGATTCTCTAGCCCATCGCTCATCTTACCAAGCAAAGGGGTGGGGTAAAGGCTGTTGAAATTGAAGATCTTGGTTATCACTCCTCCTCTGATAAATGATTTAATTGTGTTCTTCTACAGAGAAAGAAAAGAGTCTCCCTGTCAAAGGGGAGTGCATTGATCCTATTTCTATGGTGGCAGACTTAAGCCCTAGGCTGGAGGTTCAGCCAGTCATATTACACTGTGATACATTGGCCTACTTTGCCAGCTTACCTGACAAAAGTTAATTAATCTCAAATCAAATCAAATGTTATTGGTCACATACATGTGTTTAGCAGATGTTATTGCGGGTATAGCAAAATACTTGTATTTCTAGCTCCGACAGTGCAATAATATCTAGCAAGTAATATCTAACCATTTCACAACAATACACACAATACACACAAATCTAAAGTAAGGGAATGGAATTAAGAGTATATAAATATTTAGACGAGCAATGTCAGAGCGGCATAGACTAAGATACAGTAGAATAGAATACAATACAGTATATACATATGAGATGAATAATACATAGACTAAGATACAGTAGAATAGAATACAATACAGTATATACATATGAGATGAGTAATACATAGACTAAGATACAGTAGAATAGGATAGAATACAGTATATACATATGAGATGAGGAATACATAGACTAAGATACAGTAGAATAGAATACAATACAGTATATACATATGAGATGAGTAATGCAAAATATGTAAACATTAAGTGACTAGTGTTGCATTATTAAAGTGGCCAGTGAGTTCAAGTCTATGTATATAGGGCAGCAGCCTCTAATGTGCTAGTGATGTCTATTTAACAGTCTGATGGCCTTCAGATAGAAGATATTTTTTAGTCTCTCGGTCCTAGCTTTGATGCACCTGTACTGACCTCACCTTCTGGATGATAGCGGGGTGAACAGGCAGTGGCTCGGGTAGTTGTTGTCCTTCATATTGAGTGCTGTAGGTGTCCTGGAGGGCATGTAGTTTGCCCCCCCGGTGATGCGTTGGACAGTGCGGTTGCGGGCAGTGCAGTTTCCGTACCAGGCTGTGATACAGCCCGACAGGATGCTCTCAATTGTGCATCTGTCAAAGTTCGTGAGGGTTTTAGGTGTCAAGCCAAACTGAGGTTGAAGAGGCTGAGCCTCCTGAGGTTGAAGAGGCGCTGTTGCGCCACCCTCTGGAGAGCCCTGCGGTTGCGGGCAGTGCAGTTTCTGTACCAGGCTGTGATGCAGCCCGACAGGATGCTCTCAATTGTGCATCTGTCAAAGTTTGTGAGGGTTTTAGGTGTCAAGCCAAACTGAGGTTGAAGAGGCTGAGCCTCCTGAGGTTGAAGAGGCGCTGTTACGCTTTCTTCCCCACACTGTTTGTGTGGGTGGACCATTTCAGTTTGTCAGTGATGTGTACGCAGAGGAACTTGAAGCTTTCCACCTTCTCCACTACGGCCCCGTCGATGTGGATACGGAGGTGCTCCCTCTGCTGTTTCCTGAAGTCCACGATCAGCTCCTTTGTTTTGTTGACGTCGGGTGAGAGGTTATTTTCCTGGCACCACACTTCCAGGGCCCTCACCTCCTCCCTGTAGGGTGTTTCATCAACTGCAAAGTTGCCTAGGAACTAAAATCACGGCTGCCCTACCTGTCGGCTCAATTTTACTCCATCTTACTCCACCACTCCATTAATTACTCCATTACTGGACAAAACAAAGATAAACCCATTTTCCTCAGATCTTAGTGTTTATAGCAAACAGTCATTTTTAGCCTTGCAATAAACCAAAACCATTATTAGATACTCTACTGCCATCTACTGAGTATGGTTCCCATTGTCACAGTCGTCAAACAATACATTTAGCATGTCCTTTAATAGCTTTTGTAATACTGCCCTCTTCTGGCAAAAAGGTTTGGCCTAAATCGCCAATATTGGGGGAAAATTGAAGAAAGAAAACCTTCTCTCCAAACCTTCACAGCAACTGCCAAATAAGAAATAAGCTAACAGACTAAAAAAGGAAATCTCCCAGGGCAATGTCTCCCAGGGCAACGTCTCCCAGGGCAATGTCTCCCAGGGCAACGTCTCCCAAGGCAATGTCTCCCAGGGCAACGTCTCCCAAGGCAATGTCTCCCAGGGCAATGTCTCCCAGGGCAACGTCTCCCAAGGCAATGTCTCCCAGGGCAATGTCTCCCAGGGCAATGTCTCCCAGGGCAACGTCTCCCAAGGCAATGTCTCCCAGGGCAACGTCTCCCAGGGCAATGTCTCCCAGGGCAAACACCAGACTAGGCCCGGATCCAGTGCTCTATCTGAGTCAATAGATGGATCAACATAGGAGTGAAATACATTGGATTCAAGGATATGATTTTGTAACAGGAAAAATAATTCAGGCATTACATTTCTACAATACCATTATAGACCTACATTTAACAAAAATATATGTTTAATAAATGCACAATCTGAACGATGTTCTATTGATATTGACATTGATTAAGAATTACATGGCTAATGATCTTAGTACAAGTAAGCTAAGGAGGCCTGCACCTACACTATCATAAACAATATATGAAATGTTATTATGAGTCTTTATGCCTATTGTTTGTTTGTTATCCTCAGACATTTGTAAACAATGTCTACTCAGGTTAATCTCGTTGGCACTCCTATCTATAGATGCGCAATTAGCCAGGGGAACAGTTTAGGCTACTTATAGCCTATGTTTAAAACAATCATGTTGATCTCATGGATGGACTGTCAGTCCTTGTATCCATACAAGCTGTCTATGACTTTGAGCATGGTTAGGTTACAATTCCACAGCTCCATCTCTCAGCTTTATAGCAAGTGGCAGGGCCGCTTTGGGGCTGAAACAGACATGGGATTGTCAATTGTTTAGGAAGATGCCTTCGGCAAACCGATAATAATTAGCCTAGTGACAAAATGTACAACTTTTTCCACAAGAATAAACCCACTGACGCGCACAATGGGATTAAATCCCAAAAGACGCTGCTAACCATATTTTCTCCGGTGAAGATGTAAAGAAGTCATCTCCTCTCACTTCCGCTGTAGAGGCTCGAGCGAGTTGCAGTGGCGCGAAGCAGCAGTTGCAGCCAGTGCGCGCGCGCCGTGAGCACCTGTCACAAGGTGAAGAGCAGAACGAGTTGTTCGACTAGTACAAGAGGATATTGCAGGGGCTTGAAGCTGGAGCAAGTACACCACACTCCACCACACTTCCACTGGGCTGGGCCAGAGAGGCAGCAACCACCCATTTGGACCGATGTTCTGGCCGAAATGCAGTCTCGACACATCTACATTCGGAATAAGATCGGCGAGGGCATCCAAGCGACCAGCTTTCAGGTAGGTCACACCAACGGGAGAAGATAGACAGTTGTAACTATTCTCCTCAGAAACAGTTTTGTTTTCAAGAAAAACAACTTTGGCACTTGTTTAATTCCTTGTTTTACTACACACCGCGCCTCGTGCTGTTTTGGAATGTTTTATCATACAATCTCAATATTTAGTGTCGGCTACTGAGTGTTGTTTTAAATCAAATAAGAGTATCCAACATATCCTAGCTTCACCTAGTAATTACTAGACTAAGTAAGTAATGCATGTGCTCTAAGTCACATTTGGTAAGGTGTTGAACAGACAACATGCCCTATTTTATTTTCTGGTTTTATGAAACATGTAACGTGTTATTTCCTCCCCTAGCCTATGTGATTTCTAACCAAGTGTTTTCACCTAATTATGGCCACACCGCAGCAAGATGCAATACAAGACAAAGGGACACCCAGTGACTAACGTGACCCAGTTAAGATGGCCCTATTTGGTGTAGATTCATGGGAAAAGTAGGTTCTGATATTTTAATAGTGACATTGCTGCTAACTCTGGAGACTTAGCCATAAGTGGAGCAAATCACTGCTAGATAATTAACCTGCCCCTTAGAGGTTCAGGATGGGCCTATATTTGGCCCTTTTAGAGACTTGCTAATGAAAGTCGGAAACAGTGAAAGTCTTCATTATAGATAGGGTTGAACATTTCCGAAAATCTTCCCAAAATCCTCAGGGTTTTCATAAATCCTGATTGGAGGTTTTTGGATTTCTTGCATTTTCCCTCCTGATTCCAGGAATGTTCCAACCAGGATTTTGGGAAAGTTACCAGAATTTTGCAACCCTTATAGATCATTATGTTTCCTTGAATTTCAATGTTATTGTGGACATATTACTAGCCTACATAACATTACTAGTACTACTACAGATCTACAGTAAGTTACATCTCTCCTATGTTGGGATGACATTGGCTGGCTAGAGACAGAGTGGGGGGTTGTGATTGGGGGCTTGTGATTGGTCTGTAGGTGTCATGTTGCCGTCAGTGTCATGTCTGCCCTATGGGGGGCGATGTCACCGGGCTGCTCTGATAGTTCTCACACTGAGTCTCATGTGCACACACACACACACACACACATAGTCTTCCATAGCCTGACAGGATCACAGAGGACAAATGCGACAGGAATCTCCTGACATCAATATATAGATTAGATAGACTAATTGATACTCCCAGTTGGTATTAAATAGAACGTTGCGGCCCCGCCCACCAGTGGGGAAAACAACCCATGGTTACCTTGGTTACCCCATTGGTTCACAGGAAAAACTAGACTTATTCAAACACAATTATCTTGTTGTCTGCTTGTTTTAAACAATTACAAAACTACATTTAAGAAAAGTACAACATGTCTAATGATAACTTTTCAACATTGCCTGCTCCGAAGCATTAACACTACTTAGAAAAACCTAATGTTGTAGAACTTCCCTCATCAATCAATCAATCAATCAATCAATCAATCAATCAATCAAATGTATTTATCAAGCCCTTTTTACATCAGCAGATACATACAGAAACCCAGCCTAAAACCCCAAACAGCAAGCAATGCAGATGTAGAAGCACAGTGGCTAGGAAAAACTTCCTTAGAAATGCAGGAACCTAGGAAGAAACCTAGAGAGGAACCAGGTTCTGAGGGGTGGCCAGTCCTCTTCTGGTTGTGCCGGGTAGCGATTATAACAGTACATGACCATTAAGGCAAGATTGTTCTCCAAGATGTTCAAACGTTCATAGATGACCAGTAGGGTCAAATAATAATCACAGTGGTTGTAGAGGGTGCAACAGGTCAGTAAATCAGGAGTAAATGTCACTTGGCTTTTCATAGCCCGGCATTCAGAGGTTGAAACAGCAGGTGCGGTAGAGCGAGAGAGTTGAAAACAGCAGGTCTGGGACAATGTAGCACGTTCGGTGAACAGGTCAGCGTTTCATAGCCACAGGCAGAACAGTTGAAACTGGAGCAGCAGCATGACCAAGTGGACTGGGGACAGCAAGGAGTCATCAGGCCAGGTAGTCCTGAGGCATTGTCCTATGTCGCTAACGTTAGCCATGTGACTGAGTGCCAGCTAGCTACCAACCAGAACATTAAGCTATCCAAGACCAACAACACAAATGAATGGACTATAAATTTACAAGTAGTGAGTGGAGATAAAAACGGACTACTAAACAAGTTAAATGTCTTACCTGTGATGAAATATTATCCACACACATAGCTAGCTACGTGTCGTCTACTTGGACACTGGGTCTCCACAATTCCCCACTCTTCCACAGTGAATAGCCTGAAGCCACAGAGGTCTTCCCGCTGGCTCGTTTTCCATACATGGGAGCATTGCAAACCATAGGTCAGGATTTTTGACCTGGTTACTTGTACATTGAACAACACAGCAGCTCTTCAGATTGTTTTGTTATTTCTGTATAACAAAAAAATGGTGACTAAGTTGACTCTTTTACATTGGGGGTCAATGGGAAATACTGTTTTCCCCAATTTGTGGTCATGTTTGAGGGGAATTCATTCTTAGGACATGAATACCGACTCGGAGTACACATACCAAGTTATAGAATAGAACATAATATAATATAATTAAATAGAATAGAATACAACTATGTAATATAGGTAAGATGTAACACGGAAAGCAAGTCCATCAGCAACTGCTGTCTACTGTACCAATATGTATTGGGTTTTTTTTTCTGTTCATGTTTGTGTTGTTCTTTAGCTTGATTCCCCTTGAGAAGGACTTGGTTGGTTGTGCTGTTTGTCTGATCCCACACAGGTGAACCGAGGGACCTACTCCAGGCGAAGCCGATTGAAGAGGTCTGATGGCAGCACCACCTCCACTAGCTTCATCCTCAGACAGGTAGGGCCCCTGGGGTTTCCCCTAGGTACAGATCTAGGATCCCCTCCCCCAATCCTAACCTTAACCATTAGTGGGGGAAATGGAAAACTGACTGAAGATCAGCGTAAAGGGGCAACTTCACCCTATACCACAGGTAGGCTGGGATGGGTTAAATTCCAGAAAGATGATCCCTTCCCAATGTCCTCCTTCACTACCTCTTCACAGATCTGATAGGACTGGATAGGTGAAAGCAATATGGCGGAAACTAGCTGGAGCTGTTGCTAGCTTACACCTTACACCACAACTTTCTGGGATGAAACACAACTTTCTGGGATGAAACACAACTTTCTGGAAGGAAACACAACTTTCTGGGATGAAACACAACTTTCTGGGATGAAACACAACTTTCTGGGATGAAACACAACTTTCTGGGATGAAACACAACTTTCTGGGATGAGAACCCACACTGACAGAGAGACAGATTCAGCCACAAACAAACACGCACACAACAAGGACACACATCTTGGAAGCATCTGAGTAGTGCTTTTACATAGCCCAGTTGAATTGAACCATGAATTGGTCCTTGAGGCATACTACAGCAGGGAGTTAACAGCTAACCAGGATGAGGGAACAGCCAGAGAACAGTCACTGGAAAAGCAGTCATCCGTTCAGTCATCCATATGTTGCTGACCTGGGGAAACCAACCAAATCACCTTCATTGTGCAGCCCCAGGACAGATCCTTCTAGAGCAGGGGTGGGCAACTCCAGTCCTCCAGGGCCTGATTGGTGTCACACTTTTTCTCCATCCCTAGCACACACAGCTGATTAATCAAATGTCATTCTAAACTGAAGATCACGATTAGGTGATTATTAGAGTCAGGTGTGTTAGCTGGGGCAAAACTGTGACACCAATCAGGCCCCCGAGGACTGGAGTTGCCCAGCCCTGTTCTAGAGAGATAGAGAGCAACAGAGTATGCAGGTTGTTTCTCCAACCCCACTCTAACGCAGCTGATTCAGCTAATCAAGGAGCTGATGAGCTGCTGATTAGTACAATGATGTTTCATCAAGGCTGGAGCAAAAGCTTTACTGTACCTATCTCTCTAGGAGGAGGGTTGGCCAGCACTCATCATTTTGTTATTATTTCATGAACTTATTATGCAGATACACTTACAGATATTTTTATAATATAAATACTGTGCAAAATATATCTACAGGCCAATGTCTTTATTTAAAATATTTCTACTAGTGTGTCTTTCCATAAGAAGGTCCAGTAGATTTTATGAACCTGCTATTTTCTTATTTGTCTTTTGTCCCTTGTTTATTTTAGAAACGGATACACTTAAATAAGCATCAAAATGATAATGTGACTATCAGAATGAAAGCTTACAATTATAACATGCAATACATTGTGGTACAGAAAAACATTTTGGATTAAGTCAATTATATTCTGGTTATCCTCTATACTCTATACAGCTCATTTTGTTTTATATTCTGGTTATCCTCTATACTCTATACAGCTCATTTTGTTTTATATTCTGGTTATCCACTATACTCTATACAGCTCATTTTGTTTTATATTCTGGTTATCCTCTATACTCTATACAGCTCATTTTGTTTTATATTCTGGTTATCCTCTATACTCTATACAGCTCCTTTTGTTTTATATTCTGGTTATCCTCTATACTCTATACAGCTCATTTTGTTTTATATTCTGGTTATCCACTATACTCTATACAGCTCATTTTGTTTTATATTCTGGTTATCCTCTATACTCTATACAGCTCATTTTGTTTTATATTCTGGTTATCCTCTATACTCTATACAGCTCCTTTTGTTTTATATTCTGGTTATCCTCTATACTCTATACAGCTCCTTTTGTTTTATATTCTGGTTATATCTGTGGTGCTTAGCCTATACACTGGAAGAGAGAGAGAGAGAGAGAGATGGATAGAAAGAAAGAAGGGGGAGAGAGAGATAAATGGATAGAGAGGAAGGGATAGAGATAGATGATAGAGAGAAGAGGGGAGAGAGAGAAAGATGAGGGGAGAGAGAAAGATGGATGATAGAGAGAAAGATGAGGGGAGAGAGAGAGAAAGATGAGGGGAGAGAGAAAGATGGATGATAGAGAGAAAGAGGGGAGAGGGAGAAAGATGAGGGGAGAGAGAAAGATGGATGATAGAGAGAAAGATGAGGGGAGAGAGAGAAAGATGAGGGGAGAGAGAAAGATGGATGATAGAGAGAAAGAGGGGAGAGAGAAAGATGAGGGGAGAGAGAAAAAGGGGAGAGAGAGAAATATGAGGGGAGAGAGAAAGATGGATGATAGAGAGAAAGATGAGGGGAGAGAGAGAAAGATGAGGGGAGAGAGAAAGATGGATGATAGAGAGAAAGATGAGGGGAGAGAGAGAAAGATGAGGGGAGAGAGAAAGATGGATGATAGAGAGAAAGAGGGGAGAGAGAGAAAGATGAGGGAGAGAGAAAAAGGGGAGAGAGAGAAATATGAGGGGAGAGAGAAAGATGGATGATGGAGAGAGAGAAAGATGAGGGGAGAGAGAAAGATGGATGATAGAGAGAAAGAGGGGAGAGAGAAAGATGGATGATAGAGAGAAAGAGGGGAGAGAGATGGATAGAGAGAGAAAGAGGAGGCGAGAGAGCGAAAGATAGATGGATAGAGAGAGAAAGAGAAGGGGACAGAGAGAGATGGATGGATAGAGAAATAGATGGATAGAGAGAAAGAGGGGAGGGAGAGAGAGAGATGGGTAGAGAGAGAGAATGATGCTGCTGTCATCCCCCTCTTCCTATACTCCCTCAGTCAAGGAGAGAGTGCGTGTGCGTCCAAGCTGAGTGGAGGGCAGCACAGCCAATCGGCTTGCTGCACAGCCAATCGACTTGCTGCACATTGGCTTTGTCATCGGGTGCTGATATTGAGGAAGGATTCTCTATGCTGCTCCGTTCGGTGTGTTTAGAAGGGCTGATGAAATGCCAGGATTGGGCTGCCTCTAGGGAGAGCCTCTCTGCTTTATAATGTGAGCCAGTAGCATCCAGGCTCGGGCTAACTCACAACCATCGACCAAGCAGGCCTAGGGGAAACCAAGCAGGCCTAGGAGAAACCAAACAGGCTGGCTCTGCTACTGCTATTACCCCTTCTCCTCTTCCAACCGAAAAAGGAGGGATTTGTTTTTTACCGTCATCCCCCCATCCATCCTGTGTTCTGTGGTGGCTCCCTCCTCCTCCTCCTCCTGTTCCCCCTCCTCCACTACAGCCTCCTCCTCCGCTCTCTCGGTTTTTTCCCCCTCTTCCTTTTATTCTTCTAGAGGTGTTTTTGGAAATAGCAGACCTCCATGTATGACAATTTGTACCTGCATGGATTTGAAGACTCGGAGGCGGTGAGTGGTGGGGGGGTTTAGCTTCAGATCGTGTGTGTGTGTGTGTTTGAGCGTGTGTGTTTGTGTTTGTCGATGGAGGTGGCTCAGCTGTGGTGCACACACAAACACAGGGCTTACTGTAGGTAAGCTGACGGTCTCATGCTGTAAATGGAAGGATCGCGGTCTCCGCTGGGGGGGGGGGTTCAATGTAAGGAGAAGACAGAGTCAGACGTGTGTGTGTGTGTGTGTGCGCGCACACAGTCGTGAGAGTGTAATTAGTGATGATGTGTATAAGAATAAGTAGCAATATGTGTCTGTCAGCATCAATCAGCCCAATGCATCTGAATAGCTGCATCATATCATCAGCACATTTCAATGGCTGATGATAGCTATACAACGTACACTGTAGCCATGCATTTAATGCACAGCACACGTAGGAGCACAAAGATGGAGATAGCATTATATAGCGAGAGATGAGCAGTGTGTAAATGCTAATTCCTATCCCCCAGAGGGCCGTGTCGCTCCCTGCGTGAGGTTATGATTGTATAATGTATCCTCATATCACAGCCTCTCCAAATGTAGGGTATAGCCCTGCTGCATTTACTGCCTTTGTTTAAAGGGCCAAAGCTTCTATTTTTACACCCGGCAACAGCAGTGTGTTGTATTTCTGCTGCTGAGGACAGAGAGGACAGAGAGGAGCGTGCGTTGTGATGTCATATACTGGAGTCAGATAGACATGAGTCACGTCAGTGCTCCGTTGGAAGCCCGGCAGTCATACAATATGGCCGTGAAGAGATTCTGTACCCCTAAATGCACCCATCTAACTACCCATATACCCCGTTATCCATTTTGTATATATCGGCTGATCAGCAACCGGCTATAATTATTTATTCAGATATATAATTAAGATATATAAAGGAACATAGTATTTGTTGAGGGGGGCGTGAGAATACATGTTTACAAAAACACTAGAAGAGCTGGGTGGTAGTATGTGTGTGTGTGTGTTGTGTGTGGTGTGTGTGTGTGTGTGTGTGTGGGGGGGGGGGGGGGGGGGGGGTGTTCTAACAGGGTGTTCTTATAATATACTGTATGTCAGTTGGGTGCTTGTGAGTGCTTCAAATAGCACACCGTTATAAGACAGTGTGAAAACAGGGAGCTTTTACTATTACTAACAGAAATACTTTGAACAAGAGCCGTGCAGGTTGATTTGTGTCGTGTGTTTGTGCCATAAAGGTTACACCCGGTAAAAAACATTTAATGATTGTGATTAATAATTAGGCTCATAGTACTTTTATCACAGAACCTTAAAGTGATCTATTAATTTATATTAGCATCTGTTTCTTAATAGCATTGACTCAAGATGCAATTTCTTTTTTTTTTCAGAGCAATCAATTATTTTTCTAAATAAGCAAACCTCCTCGTTTTTTGTTTCCCAGACCTGGCATTTAGTGATTGGCCCACACAATTCAATAGAGCCCGTGCTGAAGTAAGCCCAAGAAATAGCTTGTCTGTTGTAAAAAAAGTGCTGTACTATGACTAGCGTCTGTGGATTTTAGCAGACTGCGAGACTTTCTACGTTCCTAAAGCGATATTGACACACATACACAGGCACACACATACACATACACACACACACACACACACACACACACACACACACACACAGACACACTTGAGTTAATGTTGTTCCCCAATTGGATTATCTTTAGTAGATTGACTCTCTGTTCTTCTAAGGCCAAGGCTTGGGTCAATACTTTAACTCACGCTCCAGTCACAGCCAACCTTCGGGGACAGTTTGCCTAGTGGTTAGAGCGTTGGGCCAGTAACCGAAAGGTTGCTGGATCGAATCCCCGAGCTGACAAGGTACAAATCTGTCGTTCTGCCCTTGAACAAGGCAGTTAACCCACTGTTCCCTTGGCGCCGAAGATGTGGCTGTCGATTATGGCAGCCCCCCGCACCTCTCTGATTCAGAAGGGTTGGGTTAAATGCAGAAGACACATTTCAATTGAATGCATTCAGTTGAACAACTGACTAGGTATCCCCCTTTCCCTTCCTGGTCAGTCTGGCTACCTATGGGCCACTGCTCACATATGAGCGTAACCGGTGGTAATGTGTAACCAGTGGTCATGTGTAACCAACCGGTGGTCATGTGTAACCAACCGGTGGTCATGTGTAACCAGTGGTCATGTGTAACCAACCGGTGGTAATGTGTGACCAGTGGTCATGTGTAACCAACCGGTGGTAATGTGTAACCAACTGGTGGTCATATGTAACTAACTGGTGGTAATCAAACATCTGGGCAATCAAGTCTCAGGTGGTGCTAGCTCATCACGAGACATGCTCTTCCTGGTACAATAGTGCCCCCAAGATAATAAAAAATAAACTGCAGTCATCTCAGAATATATTAGTCAGGATTATTCTGAAACTTCCGGCACGTACTCATCTTGACCATTCCCACTTTGAAAGCCTCCGATAGGTCAAAGTGGAGGAGAGAGTCTCTCAGATTAAAGTGAGTCTCGTTCATCAGCTTGTCCACAGACCCAACAGTATTGTCCCCAGGTACCTATTTAACTACTTTAACTTAGTCCGGGATAACCATAACTATTCTACTAGAAGGAGTGAAGCTGACGTTGTTCTTTTTAGATGTAATAGTGGTATTAATTAGTGGTATTAAATAGTGGTATTTGTACTCAGCTGCCATTCTTTGAAATAGTCTTCCAAATCATTTGAAACTATAAACTCCATGGGCTGTTTCAAGTTCTCACTGAAAAAAGTCTCAAAAGTGACCTTTCGTATGTGGGTGAGAAGAGTAGAAAATGCTCCCCCCACATTTTTTTTTTTTAATGAATCAATCAATTCCAAATCACCTCACCTCTGTTTAGTAAGATAAACTGGATACAGTTACAGAGCATTATGGGTACTGTAGAACGTCATCCTACAACCTCCTCCACCTGGTGACGTCCTGGTGATGATGATGCTGGCTGTGTGATCATGGTGACAGCTGCTGTCTTCCTGTCTGTCCCTGTCCTGTTGTATTGCAGGGCTCAGCTGATTCCTACACAAGCAGACCATCGGACTCGGATGTCTCTCTGGAGGAGGAGCGGGAGGTGCCGGGGCAGGTCCAGGGCCAGAGCCCGAGCCAAGGGGCCCCGGGGACCCAGGCCCCGGCCCAGACCCGAGAGCAGAAGGAGCAGCAGGCCACCGTGCAGCTGGAGAGAGCCAAGGTGAGACCCAGAGAGAGAGATACCTCACTAGGTTGTGTTCAGTA
This sequence comes from Oncorhynchus mykiss, assembly GCF_057628025.1. NCBI lineage: Eukaryota > Metazoa > Chordata > Actinopteri > Salmoniformes > Salmonidae > Oncorhynchus > Oncorhynchus mykiss. The sequence continues at coordinate 17,210,533 of NC_143039.1, forward strand.
AGGATAAAACATTTTTTAAAGTTTTAAGTGAAATATGAGGGTAGTAGCTGGACTTGTGCAGCAAGAAGACTGTACTATGTAAAGGATGGTAGAAGGGTTATGCCACAATTGGCAAAGAAGCAGATGTAAGGATCTGTTATAGCACCCTTATATTGTATGACATTTGCTTATAAATGATTTGTGAATCATCCATGTAGGCATTATAAAGGGTTTATGAAGGCTTTATTAAGCCTTGTAAGCCATAGTTCATTCATGTGAACTGAAGTTCATACTTTGCGGCTCTCTGACTGAATCTTGTCCCTCTCTCTCTCCCAAAGGCTAAAGCCGTGGCCTTTGCTGTGAAGACCAACGTCAGCTACTGTGGAGCATTGGACGAGGACGTGCCGGTGCCAGCAACCGCCATCTCATTCGATGCTAAGGACTTCCTTCACATAAAGGAGGTAATGTTTTTTGTCACAAGAGACAAGGTTGAACTGTGGCAAACGATCAACCAGATTTTAATAAAATACATTTGTGAAGTACTTTTCAATGTCAAATGATTTAGGTCAGAGTGTGCAGTTTTCGGACTATACCATTGTACCAGACAAACTAGATTTAGCATAGCAATCAGAATCAACGGAGGCTGCTGAGGGGAGGACGGCTCATAATAATTGCAAATGGAATGGTATAAAACACCTGGAAACCATGTGATTGATGTATTTGATACCATACCTCTCATTTCACTCCAGCCATTATCACAAGCCTGTCCTCCCCAATTAAGGTGCCACCAGCCTCCTGAATTTGATATGTATTTGACCCAGGGCCGTTATCAACCACTATTACAACAGTGTCGTGACTTGACTTTAACATTAATCTGAAGACATTTATCTAATTACCTAACTATGTTTAATTGTTATCCGATTAAATTTGTCATGTAACAATTAACTCATTAGGATCTGGGGCACCACGAGAGCGGTTCTTTAAAGAGTTACCATCTCCCGAATTAAACACTGAAGGTCTTTACCTATCACATCTATAAACTTATTAATCATAACCTCGTATCATATCTTCATTCTGAACAGTCGTAACCTCCATGCATCTGCAAAAACCCCAGCCTTACTTATGATTCAGTACTACACAAATTGGTTAAATTATTTATTTACTAGCTAATTAAATGAGAACTCAGGATAAACATACACACTTTGCATCGGTTATTGACTGGAAACCTAATACGCTCAAAACAGGTCCCTAGCGGAATGACAACAACGTGGCTGCTTGTTACAAAAGAGATGGAGGGAGAGGGGGGGACAGAGACACTTAACATTGGTACTTTCAGAAACTACTCTCACTTACAGTAACCATATACTTTGCACATGACCCGCCGCCCGCTTGGTTTGCCGGATCTCTCGGTGGACATGGTCGACTTGCAAAAGGAGTTGGGCCTTTTTGTGACATGCTTTTAAGGCTCTGATTTTCCAAAAGGGTTCCAACAAGTCTACTGTTGTTCTTCTTTGTAGTTTTCTGGTATCCGGTGACTTGTCGTGCAGTCCTGCACAGAACTACACAGTTTATTTTCATTACATTCGATATTGAATATGCTTCTTTGAAGATAGGCTAGCCAGCCATGTCGATGGTTCCCATTGGGGTGATGAGAGTAGCATAATACGATGGTTTGAGCAGAGTAGTATAATGGTCCTACTTAAATTCGCTTTCGAAGATACTTTACTTAGGACAGCTAATCAGCCGTACCAGTGATTGTCCAGGAGGTGACTATCGTCTCTACCTCGTGTTGATAGTCACAGTTCAAACCACTTTAAACGTAAAGCTGCAGCTTGACGCTTTTCTGGTCTATTGTGTTCATTTATATAGTTTGTTGCAAAAGGGGTGGTTCCGTCATGCTGACCCGCTCTCACTCTGGGGCATTACTTGTCATTTGTACAAAGTTGTGTAAAACAATGATCTCATATAGCTTCTCGAATCACATCCCTCTCTTAACAAAAACACGTATAATTTTTTATATTACATGCACAACGCATAGTATGGAAACTTCATACATGTCGTGGGTTTACTTTCCAAGTTACAGTAACATTTAACATTTTTTAATGACATCACAAAATAACAAACAAAATGACATTAGTGTTCTATATATCACCTCTGACCATTCCCCACGTTCTATGTTATAAAGTAGTTGCTTTTGAACATGTTAGAGTTTCAGCGGGAAAAAGGTCTGTTGAGACAAAGCACAACACTATGGTGAATTTGGAGAGGGAGACCTAAATCTTTACAACAGGACTTGAATTGTTAATCCCGTTCTAGTTCTTTCCTCCCGCCCACTGCGGATGAGAGGGGGTCTGACCTATTTGGATTCTCGTGGACAGTCATGACAACAGCAAGGCATATACACTGAATTTAGTACCTGTGTTCTGAAACACACTCACTGTCTGTTCAAACTAGATAAAACTGCTTATTTCCTTATGTTCATGTCATTTTGGCTGCGTTTAGATAGGCAGCCCAATTCTGATCTTTTCTTACACTAATTGGTCTTTTGACCAATCACATCAGATCTTTCACATCAGATCTTTTTCAGAACTGATCGGATTGGTCAAAAGACAAATGAGGACTGCCTGTTTAAACGTACTGAAACTGATTTTTCAACCACACCCCCAACCCATCCAGAAGTTCAACAACGACTGGTGGATCGGCCGGCTGGTCAAGGAGGGCTGTGAGATCGGCTTCATCCCCAGTCCCCTAAAGCTAGAGAACATCCGCATCCAGCAGGAACAGAAGAGAGGGCGAGTCCAAGGGTAAGGCAGCCCATCACCAGTCCTCTCTCGCTCAGTCAGAGACCTTGTTACCCAGGGAAGGGGGTTAGGAAGGGGCCAGCAGTGCTATGTTTAGTTTAGTAAAACTGATTTGGGTTACGACAAATTAGTCAAATTAGTACAACTCATTTGGTTATAAATGTGCTTATGATGTGTTATAAAGAGGGTACTCATAGGAAGTGTTACAGATCATTATGAATAATTACATTTCTCTCCATCCATATCCACAATAGAACAACCTAAATATTTCTAAGGTCTCTGACCTTAATAATCAGTAATGCTTTGGTTCTTCTAGCGACCTAGCTGCTGTGTCTGTTTAATCGCTCTGGAAGCTCCCGTCACCAGTGGTTTGTCTCGTGTGCGTACTAGCCTTCAGAGCCGTTCGCGGCACTAGGCCTGTTCAGTTTTAACACTAATTCAGCGTAATGAGAGGACTAGACTTGGGATGAGTTGAGAGGCTCACCTCGAGTCCTTCGTTCACCCTATAAGGCCTGGATTCTGCATTTAGAACCCTGTCGCCGTTCGCCACATTAATTCTGTGATTCTTGTGTTTCTTTTTATCTCCCTCTTGTCTTTTCCAGTAAGTCTGGAGGCAATTCTTCCTCAAGTGTAGAGGATGAGGTGTCCGCCTCGATCAGACCCCTTATCTCCTCTGCAGGTGAGAGCCTCTTAGACATGATGGGGGGACGTTGTCCGCCCCTACTGGCCCTCCGCTAGGTTAGAGAAGAACTAGACAACTTTGTCAAGGCAACATGAGACGTAGAACAAAGATTGCTTAGTGTTTAAGCCTTCCCATGTCTCTCCATAGAACCTAAGATAAATGATTCCCAGCGGGCAAAACTGGTTGCAACAACATCGTTGTGACGTCTTTTTGTGACATCATGGTCAAGTTGTATTATGGTTGTAAAAGGACGTTTTTCTGGACGTCTTTTTAGCAATCGGAGAAAGAAGTCTTTAACTGGTTGTAATCTGAACAGATACCAACCAAAGTATGAAAGTTTACAACCATCCAGTTATCAGACTTCTCAACAACAACAAAACCAGTTTACAACCAGAATATGATGCCATTATAACATCCCATACCAACTTTTGCCTGCTGGGTTGTGGATCCATAGAGTGTATATATATAGTGTATTCTCCCATCCTCTTCCTCCAGTTGAGGACTGCAGGCGCTCTGAGACTTGGCTTACCACAGGGTGAACCCATCGACAAGACTTTGACCCCCCCTGAACTTCAGTCGTGACTTTGTGAATATGCCTCATAGGATATTAGGATCATGTTTATATGTTTGATGATGAATCTAAAGGGTATATGTTTATTTCATGTGTCAGTTATAATCCTCGGTTGAAAATGTATTTCCTGTAAATCACATTCTGATCATCGCAGGATCATCAGGTCTCTGACCTGACAAGTTATGGTGACTTATGATACAATACAATACTACAAGACATTGACAATTCTGTTTTGTTTTATTCCACAGGAAAGCAGAAACAAAAAGTGGTAAGTGGGTGATGGTAAAACCATCAACTATAGCTGTCTACATTACAATAGTACAGTGCACATCCTACATCTCATCTAACATCCCATCTAACATCCCATCTAACATCCCTTCTAACATCCCTTCTAACATCCCTTCTAACATCCCATCTAACATCCCTTCTAACATCCCTTCTAACATCCCTTCTAACATCCCATCTAACATCCCTTCTAACATCCCATCTAACATCCCTTTTAACATCCCATCTAACATCCCTTCTAACATCCCTTCTAACATCCCTTCTAACATCCCTTCCCATCTAACATCCCTTCTAACATCCCATCTAACATCCCATCTAACATCCCTTCTAACATCCCATCTAACATCCCTTTTAACATCCCATCTAACATCCCTTCTAACATCCCTTCTAACATCCCTTCCCATCTAACATCCCTTCTAACATCCCATCTAACATCTCTTCTAACATCCCATCTAACATCCCATCTAACATCCCATCTAACATCCCTTTTAACATCCCTTCTAACATCCCTTCTAACATCCCTTCCCATCTAACTTCCCATCTAACATCCCACTCACTGACTTGCCTAGTTAAATAAAGGTAAAGAGAAAAAAACAACATTTGAAATAGATTTGAGTCAGATTGTGCTGTCCCAATGATCCATACATCCCATACTGTGGTGTGCATCGATCCCATTTTATTACTGTGGGAAAATCTCAATTGCATTTCCTTGACTCCTTGTTCTCTCTCCTCATCTCATTCTCAAAACCCATTGGATGAGAAGGTAAAAGGTCCCTCCCCTCTGACTTCTCATCCAATGGGTTTTGAGTAGAGGCCCCCTCCCCCCTGCTCCACTGATTCCTTTGTTACTTTGTTACAGACTGAACACGTCCCCCCTTACGACGTGGTGCCATCCATGAGGCCTGTGGTGCTGGTGGGGCCCTCCCTCAAGGGCTATGAGGTAAGCAGCAGCAGCGGCGGCCATCGAGTCACATGATCATCCTCTGACTCCTCCCACGGGGCCCATCCTAGAGCTCCCATTGGTGGAATGACATTAACAGTGCATCATGTTAAATGATTGTTGTTGCGGCTGTCATGATCACATCTTATTGAGAGAAGATCTCCTCATGGCTGGATGATGTTTCTATTGACTTCATGTTTATAATCATTCATGTTTATATGCAGGCAATGTTTTTCTAATGTTGTGTTGACACAGGCCTGTTAGAGCTCTACTAGAGTCTATATTTAGACTGCTGAGTGAGGTGCTTTGTTGATGTTTTTTCTAGTCATTCTCAGAACACCATAGTACAGGGAGTTTCTTTCCTCTCGCTCTCTCTCTTTCTCTCCCTCTCTCTCTTTCTCTCCCTCCTTGCATGGAGGGTACACAATCAGTCGCCTCATCCCACAGTGTGCTCTGTTGCCACGGTAACAACCTTCTGGGTGCAAACGCTCAGCATCAGAAGTAGAGTAACGTTTGAAATTAGAAGGAGAGGAGAAGAGAGAAGAGAGTGGAGGGATAGAGTAGAGAAAGGAAAGAAGGGAGAGAAGAGAGATGCGAGAGAAGAGATAAGAGAGAAGAGAAGAGAGAGGAGAGATAGAGAAGAGAGATAGAGAAGAAAGAGGCGAGAGGAAAGAGAAGAGAGAGTAGAGAGGAGAACCCCTGGAAGCAGCATCACTGTGTGTCTAGACTAGACTGCTGTTAAACCAGCCACTAAAGGATCTTTGTATAGGCCACCATCCTTACTGGCAGGCCTCTGACCAGTTCAATGATACCATCTAACTTCAGTCATGTCAGGAGATCCATTTTAGACTGAAATTAGTCTATTGTTGACTATGAGGATTTTCCATTGCATTTCAGCAACATAATATGAATCTATCTAGTGAGTTGACTGATAGTGACTTGCCTAGCTAAATAAAAAATGTAATATCATGGAATTGACCCCAAATCCTGCTTCACTATTGCACTCATCCAGTAGCAGTTGTAGTTGTTTAGTATCAGGGTAGAACTCTATTAAATGAAATAGCATGTTTGATATGATTTTCAATATCCCCCTGTCAAATTACTGAATATCAGAACTACTAGAATAGAATTGTTAGAATGATAAATGGTTTGTTGCACGTAGGCTGTCGTCATGGGACATCTTAGCACCATGTGCTCTGGCCACGAGGAACACCCAGTTGATAAATTCTTTCCCAGGAAGTTTGCTTGATGTCATGGCTGTTAGAGTTAAATGTTCTCTTTTTTAACCATACTCTCTTTCTCCCTCTCTTTCTGTCTCTGTCTCTCTTTGTCTCCCTCTCTCTCTGTCTCTCTTTCTCTGTCTCTCTCTTTCTCTCTCTTTCTCTCTCTTTCTCTCTCTGTCTCTCTTTGTCTCCCTCTCTCTCTGTCTCTCTCTCTTTCTCCCTCTCTCTCTCTCTCTCTTTCTCTCTCTGACTCTCTCTCTGTCTCTCTTTGTCTCCCTCTGTCTCTCTCTCTCTCTCTGTCTCTCTCTCTCTCTCTGTCTCTCTCTCTCTGTCTCTCTCACTCTCTCTCTGTCTCACTCTCGTTCTCACTCTCTCCCAATCTCTCTCTCCACTATTTCTCCTCTTTTGGCTTCTCTTTCTCCACAGGTGACGGATATGATGCAGAAAGCACTCTTTGACTTCCTCAAGCATAGATTTGACGGCAGGTAAAATGAAAGCGTGCTCTTCCTTTCTTTTTTCTTTTTTTCTTTTGTTTATTTTTAAACTCGGTTCCACTCAAATGAGTGGACTTATGAAGCCCTTCGAGATAGATTGGCCTCGAAATTCACATGGAATAGAGCTTCAGTAAAGGAGTGTCTGTCTGCAAAATAAGGTTTACAGTATTTATCCACTGAATGCGGCAGGGTAGCCTAGTGGTTAGAGCATTGGACTAGTAACCGAAAGGTTGCAAGTTTGAATCCCTGAGCTGACAAGGTACATATCTGTTGTTCTGCCCCTGAACAGGCAGTTAACCCACTGTTCCTAGGCTGTCATTGAAAATAAGAATGTGTTCTTAACTGACTTGCCTAGTTAAATGAAGGTTAAACATTTTTTTTTTAAAAGCCTAAATTGGTGTCTTTGTTTGACCATTTCAGGATATCTATCACACGAGTCACAGCAGATATATCATTAGCCAAGAGGTCTGTTCTGAATAACCCCAGCAAGCGGGCCATCATCGAGAGATCAAACACCAGGTCCAGTTTAGGTATGTACCTCCATAATGTATCTATTTTACTGTAGGAGTCTTTTGAGTTTTCCTTGTGTATCGAAGACGGTTGCCTACTCTCCTCTGTAGCTAGCATCTCTATGAGACCCGGCTAAAGACGAATGATTTAGCTTGATTGAGCTTACCTCCCACAATGGAATCAATGGAATAGTCCCAAAAGTGCAAACTCCGCCCATCTGGCTCTCCAGACAGGCTCAATCAAATGCTCAATGTATTCATTGGCTTACGTTCCAGTGTCCATACTAGACATACTAGACACCACTTGAATGAATCAATGTATTGGGAATGCAATGAAGGAATGGGAGTCAGTGTGTACCGTTTGTTTACGTATATATAGTGTACTAGGCTGACTGTTTTCAGTGTGTAGGATTCTTGTACGGTGATGCCAAAGTAAAATGTCCATCCTGAATGGACAATAAAGTTGTATTCTAAAGTCTTGTGTTGTTTCCATCCTGTTCCCCAAGCGGAGGTGCAGAGTGAGATAGAGAGGATCTTTGAGCTGGCCAGGTCCCTACAGCTGGTGATCCTGGACGCAGACACCATCAATCACCCAGCCCAGCTGCTCAAGACCTCGTTGGCTCCCATCATTGTCCATGTCAAGGTCTCCTCGCCCAAGGTAGGGACTGGAGGGTCATGTGATTTGAAACACATCCATGTCTACTATAGGTAATGATACTATTATATGACCAGGAAGCAGACACATCATCTAAAACAACTCACAGAACCGTCAACATTGTCAATTATACAGTACGCTATAACCTACTGAGCCACTGTGACCTTTTGAAAATGAATGTCAACATGCTTAGACTCTGATTGGTTTATCAGTGGAGGGCTTTTAGAGTTATACATGTGTATTGTTATCAGACAAATACACTTTAATCTATCTAACGGATTATTAATTTATTTTAAATGATTCTATTTGACCGGTTTGCCTGGATAAAGATGTGAAAAGCAGTGTTCCCGTAAAAAACGTGTGTAGATATAACATTACGTTAGAAAAGAGCAGGACCATTTGAACAGAGGTCTGACACTATCTAACACATATTTAAATGTCTTCCCACCATCTAGGTTCTGCAGAGGCTGGTCAAGTCCAGAGGGAAGTCCCAGAGCAAGCATCTGAACGTACAGCTGGTGGCAGCTGACAAACTGGCCCAGTGTCCTCCGGTGAGTGACTCTCTAACAGCATGTTGTATCTTTAGTCTACACCACCCAGTATACTGTCTTTTTGATCTACACCACCCAGCATACTGTGTCTTTAATCTACACCACCCAGCATACTGTCTCTTTAATCTACACCACCCAGCATACTGTCTCTTTAATCTACACCACCCAGCATACTGTCTCTTTAATCTACACCACCCAGCATACTGTATCTTTAATCTACACCACCCAGCATACTGTCTCTTTAATCTACACCACCCAGCATACTGTCTCTTTAATCTACACCACCCAGCATACTGTATCTTTAATCTACACCACCCAGCATACTGTCTCTTTAATCTACACCACCCAGCATACTGTCTCTTTAATCTACACCACCCAGTATACTGTCTCTTTAATCTACACCACCCAGCATACTGTCTCTTTAATCTACACCACCCAGCATACTGTCTCTTTAATCTACACCACCCAGCATACTGTCTCTTTAATCTACACCACCCAGCATACTGTCTCTTTAATCTACACCACCCAGCATACTGTCTCTTTAATCTACACCACCCAGCATACTGTCTCTTTAATCTACACCACCCAGCATACTGTCTCTTTAATCTACACCACCCAGCATACTGTCTCTTTAATCTACACCACCCAGTATACTGTCTCTTTAATCTACACCACCCAGCATACTGTCTCTTTAATCTACACCACCCAGCATACTGTCTCTTTAATCTACACCACCCAGCATACTGTATCTTTAATCTACACCACCCAGTATACTGTCTCTTTAATCTACACCACCCAGCATACTGTATCTTTAATCTACACCACCCAGTATACTGTCTCTTTAATCTACACCACCCAGCATACTGTCTCTTTAATCTACACCACCCAGCATACTGTATCTTTAATCTACACCACCCAGCATACTGTCTCTTTAATCTACACCACCCAGCATACTGTCTCTTTAATCTACACCACCCAACATACTGTCTCTTTAATCTACACCACCCAGCATACTGTCTCTTTAATCTACACCACCCAGCATACTGTCTCTTTAATCTACACCACCCAGCATACTGTCTCTTTAATCTACACCACCCAGCATACTGTCTCTTTAATCTACACCACCCAGCATACTGTCTCTTTAATCTACACCACCCAGCATACTGTCTCTTTAATCTACACCACCCAGCATACTGTATCTTTAATCTACACCACCCAGCATACTGTCTCTTTAATCTACACCACCCAGCATACTGTCTCTTTAATCTACACCACCCAGCATACTGTCTCTTTAATCTACACCACCCAGCATACTGTCTTTAATCTACACCACCCAACATACTGTCTCTTTAATCTACACCACCCAGCATACTGTCTCTTTAATCTACACCACCCAGCATACTGTCTCTTTAATCTACACCACCCAACATACTGTCTCTTTAATCTACACCACCCAGCATACTGTCTCTTTAATCTACACCACCCAGCATACTGTATCTTTAATCTACACCACCCAGCATACTGTCTCTTTAATCTACACCACCCAGCATACTGTCTCTTTAATCTACACCACCCAGCATACTGTCTCTTTAATCTACACCACCCAGCCTACTGTCTCTTTAATCTACACCACCCAGCATACTGTCTCTTTAATCTACACCACCCAGCATACTGTCTCTTTAATCTACACCACCCAGCATACTGTCTTTAATCTACACCACCCAGCATACTGTGTCTTTAATCTACACCACCCAGCATACTGTCTCTTTAATCTACACCACCCAGCATACTGTCTCTTTAATCTACACCACCCAGCATACTGTATCTTTAATCTACACCACCCAGCATACTGTCTCTTTAATCTACACCACCCAGCATACTGTCTTTAATCCACACCACCCAGCATACTGTGTCTTTAGTCTACACCAACCAGCATACTGTCTCTTTAGTCTACACCACCCAGCATACTGTCTCTTTAATCTACACCACCCAGCATACTGTCTCTTTAATCTACACCACCCAACATACTTTCTCTTTAATCTACACCACCCAGCATACTGTATCTTTAATCTACACCACCCAACACACTGTCTTTAATCTACACCACCCAGTATACTGTCTCTTTAATCTACACCACCCAGCATACTGTCTTTAATCTACACCACCCAACATACTGTCTCTTTAATCTACACCACCCAGCATACTGTCTCTTTAATCTACACCACCCAGCATACTGTATCTTTAATCTACACCACCCAGCATACTGTCTCTTTAATCTACACCACCCAGCATACTGTCTCTTTAATCTACACCACCCAGCATACTGTATCTTTAATCTACACCACCCAGCATACTGTCTCTTTAATCTACACCACCCAGCATACTGTCTCTTTAATCTACACCACCCAGCATACTGTCTCTTTAATCTACACCACCCAGCATACTGTCTCTTTAATCTACACCACCCAGTATACTGTCTCTTTAATCTACACCACCCAGCATACTGTCTCTTTAATCTACACCACCCAGCATACTGTCTCTTTAATCTACACCACCCAGCATACTGTCTCTTTAATCTACACCACTCAGTATACTGTCTCTTTAATCTACACCACCCAACATACTGTCTCTTTAGTCTACACCAACCAGCATACTGTCTCTTTAGTCTACACCACCCAGCATACTGTCTCTTTAATCTACACCACCCAGCATACTGTCTCTTTAATCTACACCACTCAGTATACTGTCTCTTTAATCTACACCACCCAGCATACTGTCTCTTTAATCTACACCACCCAGCATACTGTCTCTTTAATCTACACCACCCAGCATACTGTCTCTTTAATCTACACCACCCAGCATACTGTCTCTTTAATCTACACCACTCAGTATACTGTCTCTTTAATCTACACCACCCAACATACTGTCTCTTTAGTCTACACCAACCAGCATACTGTCTCTTTAGTCTACACCACCCAGCATACTGTCTCTTTAGTCTACACCACCCAGCATACTGTCTCTTTAGTCTACACCACCCAGTATACTGTCTCTTTAATCTACACCTACCAAATATTGTCTCTTTAATCTACACCACCCAGCATACTGTGTCTTTAATCTACACCACCCAGCATACTGTCTCTTTAGTCTACACCACCCAGTATACTGTCTCTTTAATCTACACCACCCAGTATACTGTCTCTTTAATCTACACCACCCAGCATACTGTGTCTTTAATCTACACCACCCAGCATACTGTCTCTTTAGTCTACACCACCCAGCATACTGTCTCTTTAATCTACACCACCCAGCATACTGTCTCTTTAGTCTACACCACCCAGCATACTGTCTCTTTAATCTACACCACCCAGTATACTGTCTCTTTAATCTACACCACCCAGCATACTGTCTCTTTAATCTACACCACCCAGCATACTGTCTCTTTAATCTACACCACCCAGCATACTGTCTCTTTAATCTACACCACCCAGTATACTGTCTCTTTAATCTACACCACCCAGCATACTGTATCTTTAATCTACACCACCCAGCATACTGTCTCTTTAATCTACACCACCCAGCATACTGTCTCTTTAATCTACACCACTCAGTATACTGTCTCTTTAATCTACACCACCCAACATACTGTCTCTTTAGTCTACACCAACCAGCATACTGTCTCTTTAGTCTACACCACCCAGCATACTGTCTCTTTAATCTACACCACCCAGCATACTGTCTCTTTAATCTACACCACTCAGTATACTGTCTCTTTAATCTACACCACCCAGCATACTGTCTCTTTAATCTACACCACCCAGCATACTGTCTCTTTAATCTACACCACCCAGCATACTGTCTCTTTAATCTACACCACCCAGCATACTGTCTCTTTAATCTACACCACTCAGTATACTGTCTCTTTAATCTACACCACCCAACATACTGTCTCTTTAGTCTACACCAACCAGCATACTGTCTCTTTAGTCTACACCACCCAGCATACTGTCTCTTTAGTCTACACCACCCAGCATACTGTCTCTTTAGTCTACACCACCCAGTATACTGTCTCTTTAATCTACACCTACCAAATATTGTCTCTTTAATCTACACCACCCAGCATACTGTGTCTTTAATCTACACCACCCAGCATACTGTCTCTTTAGTCTACACCACCCAGTATACTGTCTCTTTAATCTACACCACCCAGTGTACTGTCTCTTTAATCTACACCACCCAGCATACTGTGTCTTTAATCTACACCACCCAGCATACTGTCTCTTTAGTCTACACCACCCAGCATACTGTCTCTTTAATCTACACCACCCAGCATACTGTCTCTTTAGTCTACACCACCCAGCATACTGTCTCTTTAATCTACACCACCCAGTATACTGTCTCTTTAATCTACACCACCCAGCATACTGTCTCTTTAATCTACACCACCCAGCATACTGTATCTTTAATCTACACCACCCAGTATACTGTCTCTTTAATCTACACCACCCAGCATACTGTCTCTTTAATCTACACCACCCAGCATACTGTCTCTTTAATCTACACCACCCAGCATACTGTCTCTTTAATCTACACCACCCAGCATACTGTCCTTTAATCTACACCACCCAGCATACTGTCTCTTTAGTCTACACCACCCAGCATACTGTCTCTTTAATCTACACCACCCAGCATACTGTCTCTTTAGTCTACACCACCCAGCATACTGTCTCTTTAATCTACACCACCCAGCATACTGTCTCTTTAATCTACACCACCCAGCATACTGTATCTTTAATCTACACCACCCAACATACTGTCTCTTTAATCTACACCACCCAGCATACTGTCTCTTTAATCTACACCACCCAGCATACTGTCTCTTTAATCTACACCACCCAGTATACTGTCTCTTTAATCTACACCACCTCAGCTCAGCTCTAATGCCACGTTACTCATCATGCGAGCCTGTTTCACCAAACCCTCTCTCTCTCACTCCCTCTCCATCTCCCTCTCACTCCCTCCCTCTCTCACTCCCTCTCTCTCTCACTCCCTCTCTCTCTCACTCCCTCTCTCACTCCCTCTCTCTCTCACTCCCTCTCTCACTCCCTCCCTCACTCCCTCTCTCTCTCACTCCCTCTCTCACTCCCTCTCTCTCTCACTCCCTCTCTCTCTCACTCCCTCTCCATCTCCCTCTCCATCTCCCTCTCTCTCTCACTCCCTCTCCATCTCCCTCTCTCTCTCACTCCCTCTCCATCTCCCACTCTCACTCACTCTCCATCTCCCTCTCCCTCTTTCACTCCCTCTCTCCCCTCTCTCTCTGTCCCTCTCTCACTCACTTGCCCTCTCTCACTCTCTCCCTCTCTTCACCCCCTCTAACAGGAGATGTTTGACATCATCCTGGATGAGAACCAGTTGGAGGATGCGTGTGAACACTTGGCTGAGTATCTGGAGGCCTACTGGAAGGCCACACACACCTCCATGGCCACGCCGCTCAACCCCCTGCTGGGACGCAACCTGGGCCCCACCGCCCTCACTCCTTACCCCACCACCATCTCTGGACTGCAGGTTGGTCATCAACAGATAGCTACAGCGCTATGGGGTTAAAGCGACATTACACTCCAAAATCAAAGTTGGTCCAAAAATGTTGAGTTTGGAGTGTGATGTCCCTTTAAAGGGAGACAGTTAATTGTCCTAAGTTAGATGAGTTGATTAGTGCCCAGTGTAACACACAGAAATGTAACAAAAAGGGGTTGTTTGTGTGTGTATGAGGTGAACCAGCAGACTCAAAGAATAAGACAACACAGCAACCACACGGGAGACCACTCCACGCCCAACGAGCGTCGCAACCTGATGACCGCCGACGAAAACTACCACAACGAGCGGGCGCACAAGGGACGCAACCGCATGTCGTCGGGCTCACAGCACAGCCGAGACCAAGACCCGTACCACCAGGACTACCAGGACCCCTACCAAGACTCCTACAAGCCCCACCGCAACCGCTCCTCCCCGGGTAGCTACAGCCACGACTCCCGGCACAGGCTTTGAGCCCGAATGACGTCCCAGCTTCACAACCCTTATAGGCCTCAAGTCAACTCTCTGGTGGCAACAGAGTCAAAATGGTTCCCGTTCAAAATATTGTGTCCAATTCTGTTGTTTTCGATTATTTGTTTTACTTCCCTCCTGAACAAAACCTCCAATCACCTCTCATTCCCATTCTGTCTCTCAGTCTTGCCTTGGCACTGGCAGGGACCCCTGTTAAGCAATGTGGTCAGATTGAGGAAGAAGGACATGATGCTAATGCTACATAACTGAGTTAATACAACTCATATGACTGATTTGCTTTCCCTCACAAGGGGACTTTCCTAGTTCCTGTGTTCCCCACACAAAGAGATGGGTGGAAGAGGAAAGCAGTATGAGATTGAGATGTGGACTTTGCTAAGCTAACAACAAGCTAAGCTATTTTAGCTAGCATGGTTAGATTGTGGGTACATGTGTACCCCCCCCCCCCCCCCCCCCCCCCCCCCCATGAGTCGCCATAGCAAGTGGTGGAGTCACTGCTGAAAGTCCCCAGACCGTTCAGTTGTTTGCATGCTGACTGAGAGCGTTTCGCTAGTATCGTCAATATATTCACTTACAGTACATGTCTGTTGTCATGGGGAGTTGTATACGTAGACCTGCCCCACCATGACTGGCAGTGGTATTTTTCCAGACCTTTACTGATTCCTGAGAGGAGCATGTGGAGTATTTGGTTGTTTTGTTAACAAGTGCTTTCACATGTCAGATACTGTATGTGCCATTTGAACACCTGTCTAGCTTGGCCTTTCTTCGGCAACAGTCGATACTTTGCATATCTCAGTATTTTTCGCTACTCTGATTCAGTTGTGTCAGAGACTCATAGAGGTATTATAACAAGAAGCAGGGGTGTCAAACAATCAGAGTTCGCCTCATCTCTGGCCAGCCTCGTGATTGGTTGACCGTCCATGCTGCTTCCTGTGTTTCTCTCTGGCCAGCCTCGTGATTGGTTGACCGTCCATGCTACTTCCTGTGTTTCTCTCTGGCCAGCCTCGTGATTGGATGACCGTCCATGCTGCTCCACTAACGTTGGATTGTGTCTTCCCAGGGTCCTTTGCATCATGATCATTGATTCTCTGTGTAGCTGGCATGTTTTCCCTGACTTGAAAAAGTAATGCTCCCTTTGGTAGTAATATCCCTGTGTAAAATAGAGGGTGTGTAAGGAGGGAGAGCACACACTGGTGAAAAATAGGTGCAGTCTAATTACTTGAGAGTGGGTTATCTGAACTTTTTGGGGGTATTTAAATAGATGAACATGGAAATGAAAGAAATTAATTTGGTTAGTTTATTTCTAGCAACAATTTTTCTTCAGTAATTGTGGGTTTTTGGAGTTTTTGTTGAGATGAGAAGCATGCAGTTGTACCCATGGGGGTTCGGTGACTAGTTGCATTGGCTCGCTGATCCAATGCCTAGGCTTTAGTTTAGTGGGCAAATAGACACTTCTGGCGTGCAGGAGGCCCGGGTTCGAACCCGGTCGGTCACAGAGACACAACCACCCTCCAGGACCAGGGTTTTCCCTGCGGTGGATAGGTCATCTAAACTGGAGCTTTGACCATGATGGAGATGGTGGTCCCTCCCTGTGCATCCTGGGAGAGTGAGTTCTTGGGGCAGCGTATTCTGAGACATTGTTAGAGAGATGTGCAGAGTTAACTTGTTATAGCTGTCTTTTAGTGTAATTCCCTCCAATAGAGTCGAAGGTACTGTAGTGACATTTGTAGCACCCGCGGCAGGTGGTGCCTTAACATTCTAGAGCCAGTTGATTTCCTTGCTCATATCTATGTCTCTTATGCTAGTTTGTTCACTGACTGAAAACAATAGACTGTAAAACGAAGAAGAAAAAATAATACAAGTACATCTGCTGTTGTTTATGAGCATGCTTCTCTGTCATATTGTGATTCAGGCCAAAGGGAGTGTTGGCTGATTGAATGGGGAGTTATTCACTGTCCATTAAAAACCAGAACCAAGAACCAGAACTAAGATTCAGCTCTGTTGCTTGAGACAATCAGAGGGATTTTCTAGCCCATTGACCTCTGTCCCACCAGAGTCCCCAGACCAGTCTGTGAGGGTTTGGTAACTTAAGGTCGGGTTACTGCTACTGGGTGTAGCATGTCTTAGCCCTTTTTGAAACATTGGGGGGGATCTCCTTTTCTATTAACAATTAATTAACTTAATTCCAATAGATTTTCTGAATTGACTGGAAATGAAAATTTACCTCTCTCTTTTTCCTATGAATGCCCTGGAAAGAAAACATTTGTTCTTTGAATGGTGTAGATATAATTTCTAAAGGTCTCTGTTACTGATCTGAGAAAAAAAAAGCATGTGTCCTGTACTCTTCTTTTGTCTTCTTGTAAGAAATGAAGAGGCTACATTTTTGCCTCTAAATTAAGTTGAATTACAATTCTCCTTATTTGATTAAATAACATGGGTTTAAACTCGACCAGACCATTTCAAACAGTTAAATGTTTTTTTCTTTGGTAAAAATGTACAAAAAATAAGAAAAAATCAAAAATGTATCTCAATATAGGAAAAAGTAAAAGAAACATCTTTGCTGGTGATTATTTTTATAATAAATAAATACATGTACATAATGTCTTTGAGAGATGCTATTTGCTGTATACTTGCATTCTCATTAAGAAACTACGGTCCTCGACGGGACAACTTGGAACAACAAAACGTTTCAGTCTACAGAAATGTCAGTATACTAAAGTTTCAGTAATGTGCAATACAAAAAGCATGCTGTTTTAAAATGAGGAAATTCCATGTACTATGCAACCACAACCATGTACATCGCTTCATGCTGTGACTAATTCTCCAACGGTCCTTTTCCAAGCAGCTTCATCAGAACTCTTTAAGGACATTTTGTGTTGATACTTTTTGTGGAAGACGAACAACTCAACGGCTAATGCGGTATTGCATGCATAATGTACCATTTTAATTTATTAAAACGAATGAAAATAAAATCATGTGAAACGCGAGATGATTGTGTCAAAGGCGAAGCTAGAAGTAACTTTAAAAGTTTTCTTTTACAAAATAAAAGAGTCGTTCTACAACAACTGTCTCAGGTAACTTTTTTATCATGTATTATCTATATAGGCTTTTATTATTTTTTATCAATATTTTACGTAGCAACATGTACCTACCAAATAGAATCTCATTCTGGTTCTGTGGTACCTACAATGAGGAATGCCACACTTCAAAGGCCCTTGTTATTTATGATAATGTTGTGCAGTACACAAATCAACCACACAGTGGCACTGTCTAGTAACGAGAGTATATCAAGTCTCATTTTAGTCTTGCCCTGGCATAGCCTGGTGGAAACAGACCTATCGCTGCACTCACCATTCTCATTCACTTCACGTATTATCACTAATTAAAAGATGATTGATATATGAAGTGAAATAGAAAGGTGAACGGTGTGATCAGGGTGGTTCCACCAGGCTAACCCTGTCATAGGCTACCGCTCCAGTAAATCCATGTGTTATCTTCACAGAGGAAAAGGTTTGATCCAGAGCTGATCCAACTCAAGATCCAGTAAATATAGTACAGGACAACATTAATCAGATTTTAATCTGATTTATTTTGGACTGAGCTGTCAATGATATCCAGAGATCTGAGCTATCAATGATATCCAGAGATCTGAGTTGTCAATGATATCCAGAGATCTGAGCTGTCAATGATATCCAGAGATCTGAGCTGTCAATGATATCCAGAGATCTGAGCTGTCAATGATATCCAGAGATCTGAGCTGTCAATGATATCCAGAGATCTGAGCTGTCAATGATATCCAGAGATCTGAGCTGTGAATGATATCCAGAGATCTGAGCTGTCAATGATATCCAGAGATCTTAGCTGTCAATGATATCCAGAGATCTGAGTTGTCAATGATATCCAGAGATCTGAGCTGTCAATGATATCCAGAGATCTGAGCTGTCAATGATATCCAGAGATCTGAGCTGTCAATGATATCCAGAGATCTGAGCTGTCAATGATATCCAGAGATCTGCTGTGCTTGTGAGTTTGACAGACGAAGAGGGAGTCATGCAGAAAGGATCCTTACAGAGAGGAACATCATGTTGAACTATGGGGGTTTGTCTTTGGATGCATCCATTTATTGCCAACCTACCTGTGTGTGTGTGTGTGTGTGTGTGTGTGTGTGTGTGTGTGTGTGTGTGTGTCTGTCTGTGTGTCTCTGTGTGTGTGTGTGTGTGTGTCTCTGTCTGTCTGTCTATGTCAGTGAGCATGTGAAACCCTGTACAGTTTTCTATAACAGTCCCTTTCAGAGTATGTGCAGAACTCGTTAGCTGCCTGAAGCAGGTTGATTATGTAACTGGAAAGGAGGATGAGAGACGTCCTTATACACGTGTCTAAAAGGCGTGTAGTAGTGGTCAAGTGTGGAATTTCCACGAGTAGGACAGTCAATGTGTTGGTAATAATTCTGGAGCACGAACCTCAAATTACCTTTGTTAATCAACACATTGACTGTCCTACTCGCGGAAATTCCACACTTGACCACTACTACACGCCTTTTAGACAGGTGTATAAGGCCGTCTCTCGTCCTCCTTTCGGTAAATCTCACCGAAACGATTTACCGAAGATCACATCCATTGAAAATGTATGCCGGCTTAATTTAGATGTGTTGTTTGTGCACAGAAGTTACAATTACATTCGCTACATTTCAATGTCACACAGAGGTTTTTGAAACAGTTTTGATTGTCTAGGACCGAGTTTGGGAAACACTGAACTAGTTGACTGCTGTGGCTAGCTGGCTGACTGCTGTGGCTAGATAGTTAACTGCTGTGGCTAGCTGGCTGACTGCTGTGGCTAGATAGTTAACTGCTGTGGCTAGCTGGCTGACTGCTGTGGCTAGCTAGCTGACTGCTGTGGCTAGCTGGCTGACTGCTGTGGCTAGATAGTTAACTGCTGTGGCTAGCTGGCTGACTGCTGTGGCTAGATAGTTAACTGCTGTGGCTAGCTGGCTGACTGCTGTGGCTAGATAGTTAACTGCTGTGGCTAGCTAGCTGACTGCTGTGGCTAGATAGTTAACTGCTGTGGCTAGCTAGCTGACTGCTGTGGCTAGATAGTTAACTGCTGTGGCTAGCTAGCTGACTGCTGTGGCTAGATAGTTAACTGCTGTGGCTAGCTAGCTGACTGCTGTGGCTAGCCTAAAAGGGATTTGTTTTGAAAGTTTGATTATCTTATCCTTTGAAGTTTTAAAAGTGTTCTTCCTCTATGAATTTGAACATTCACAGCAACTGGGAAATGTCTATGGCAGCCATTGTTGTCACCTTAGCTTGCTACATAACTTCTGAGTGACAGGAAGCCTATACCACTGTTCACACACCCGTCATTACTATGACGTTGTTACAACAGTATCACAACTAGCGTGACCATGTCAGCAAATAACGGCTGTCTGAACACACACAAATCCGATTTGATCACTTGTAACTTGCTGTTTGGACAGTCAGTATTCCAAAACAGAATAGAAGAACCAAACTATTCTGACCATTAAAGCCTGCAGGGTGAACAAGGCTTAAGTACAGGCGCCATTCTAAAGGCCACATCTTATTGCCTGTTCTTCATAGGACTATTGTGATACTGTGTCCTGAAATCAGGAATGTGTCAGATGTTGTTATACATTCATAAGAAGTGGATAAAGAAGTGCATAAGAAGTGGATTCAATAAAAAAGACCCAACTCAACTTGAACCACAGTAATTCGTAACTGAAAGCTAGATTGGTTGGTCAGAATAGGAAGAGACTCAATACAACAGTTTGAAGCAGAAAGTATAGTTTATTGTATCCAGTATAGAAAATCAACCAAAAGCAGTGGAAGGCACACATTGTTTTTGTGGGGAAGGGGGTGGGGGGGTTGTCACTTGTATAAGTGCCAGCAAACTTCAACGTCGTGGACAAGATACCCCGCAACCCACATATAGACAGAATCATATCAAAATATACTGTTACACACGTGTGACGCCGACACAGCCCACCACACAGTCAACGGGGAGGTCTTTCTAGGCTCCAACCCACTGCCTCAATACGGTGTCCATATTAGGACAGCCTCAGTCTTTGCAGGACTTGACAGACAACTCCTGCAGAGACTGGGGATATGTCCTAATATGGACGCCGTAACTTCATGACAAGAATTAAAGGATGCAAACCCGTTACCAGGCCAAACATTCCAGCGCGTACAATGTCAAAACATATGACTTTGCAAAAATATATTCATATATACATTTACATTTTAGATGTTTGTTTCATATACTCCCCGATAAACTATACGAAAAGCAGAAAACTGGAATGGTACAGCAATAGGTTGGTACAGCTTTCTGTGAGAAAATGCGAAGAGTAGAGCCCCCCCCCCCCCCTGTTTAGCTTACTATTGGCAGTTACAGTTTTTGGAGAAGGGACTGCGTGACAGTTGCAGTACTTTTGTCATCGTCATAGTACATAAACATGTATTTTTCAATACACACTTCTTAATAGGAAGTCAACACTTCAGGAAAAATACTGTTTTGTATGCGCGTCCCTTTTACACGACAAAATGAGTCAAATGAAAGAGCTAAAAAAACATATTGGAAAGATACATCTGGTAGGACACGCCAACATCAGGAGTAAAGAGCTGCCATGGTTAAATGCGGTGGAAAGATACATCTGGTAGAGGACACGCCAACATCAGGAGTAAAGAGCTGCCATGGTTAAATGCGGTGGAAAGATACATCTGGTAGAGGACACGCCAACATCAGGAGTAAAGAGATGCCATGGTTAAATGCGGTGGAAAGATACATCTGGTAGAGGACACGCCAACATCAGGAGTAAAGAGATGCCATGGTTAAATGCGGTGGAAAGATACATCTGGTAGAGGACACGCCAACATCAGGAGTAAAACAGCACCGGGAAGGCTTTACATTTTTGGGTGAGAGAAATTTTTTTTTCCCCCAGAGTCTGAAGAGAATGCTGAGCTAGCGAGTCCGGAGTCCACCTCTCCCATTTCAGATTGGATTTCAGTGTGTTGTTGTTTTTAATGATTGGCCAAAGCAACTTGCTCCGGGGTACTCGCGTCCCAGCTTCTTTATAGTCGTACGATGTATTATGGATTAATAAGAACAGTCGGTTGGTTGCCTGTGTGTTTGGCCCATTCATTGCATACAGAGCTACATTACATCACCACCTGCGGTACTAAGGTTCGTTGGAGTCGTAGATTCTCTCCAAGGTGAAGCCTCTGTGCGCGTGTCAAGTGTACTACTCTTTTTGTTTGGGATCAAGCCATAAAACGATTGCTTTATCAATGTTTTATATCCTTGCCATTACTTGTCATACTCGTACCGAGCAGATTGTGGAAACTGCATGGCTATTGGCTACAATCCTGGCACACTCGTGCCCATTACTTGAGTCCCATTATAATCACGTGAACAGTGTCCTCGCTCAACCCCCGTAAGGGAGATCACTCAGTTCAGTTTATGTTGATGAGGACCGCACACCTTTCGCCACAATTCAGTTTGATAACAGAGGGCAAAGAATAAGCAAGATGGCCGTCTCAGGGTTGACTGTTTTTTCCTTGGGACTTGGGGAGGGTAATCTCAAGACTGGCAAGAGGAGCTGAGTTTGGGATAGGAGTAGGGGAGGGGGGTTACAGAGCTCCAAATCCGCTCAGCAGTTTGGGCTCTGGGTGTGTAGTTAGGGGACTAGGGTTTGGGCTCTGGGTGTGTAGTTATGGGATGTGGGGTAGGGTAGTGGTGTGTAGTTTTGGGATGTGGGGTTGGAGTGTACAGTTAGGGGACAAGGGGTAGGGTAGTGGTGTGTAGCTAGGGGACCAGAGTTTGGGGTAGGGTAGGGGTGTGGCAGGGTACCAGATGACAGCTGTCTTTATTCCGTCATTGGTCAGAACATTCAGAATGAATAGTTATCGGGGAAGCCCAGTAAGGAGACGCACCGCTCCCCTCCGTCGGCCAGGTAGGGGCCACAGCCATCCTCGTAGTGGGCCAGGGGCACGGTGGTGTCGTCCTCCCCCGCAGACGGCGGCAGGCAGTCCGGGTCCTGCTTCAGGCTGGGCCTCTGGTTGTCAGGGAAGGCCATGGAGAAGAGCGCCTCGGGGTCACACGTAAACTTGTACACGTACCTCTCTCCAGCCACCTGACCCCACCCGAAGAGGAAGAGGGAGTTAAACAGTCGTTCAGCGCACAACCACTAGTAGTTTGAAAATAACGTTTGACTTTATACCCAACCTTCTGAAACTCTCAATGCATCTGACCTGTCCTTATATACAACCAATGTACTATTTATTGGTGCAATGTAGCCCTCCATTGTACTGTGATGTTTTCCATCAATTCACAAAGCCTCCATTGAATTTGAACCAAAACAGAAAATTCCAAATTGACTTGAATGAAATTAAAATTTACCTTTACCTTCTGCATGATGCCCTTCTCGTAGTAGTAGCGTAGAGAGCGGCTCAGCTTGTCGTAGTTCATGGCAGGCCGGTTCTTCTGGAGGCCCCAGCGCCGAGCCACCTGCCACAGGAGAGAAACGGTTTAAATCAACCTGTAGATACACACACCAAGCTCTTCTGATCAACCTGTAGATACACACACCAAGCTCTTCTGATCAACCTGTAGATACATACACCAAGCTCTTCTGATCAACCTGTAGATACACACACCAAGCTCTTCTGATCAACCTGTAGATACATACACCAAGCTCTTCTGGTCAACCTGTAGATACACACACCAAGCTCTTCTGATCAACCTGTAGATACACACACCAAGCTCTTCTGATCAACCTGTAGATACATACACCAAGCTCTTCTGGTCAACCTGTAGATACACACACCAAGCTCTTCTGATCAACCTGTAGATACACACACCAAGCTCTTCTGATCAACCTGTAGATACACACACCAAGCTCTTCTGATCAACCTGTAGATACATACACCACGCTCTTCTGATCAACCTGTAGATACATACACCAAGCTCTTCTGATCAACCTGTAGATACACACACCAAGCTCTTCTGATCAACCTGTAGATACACACACCAAGCTCTTCTGATCAACCTGTAGATACACACACCAAGCTCTTCTGATCAACCTGTAGATACACACACCAAGCTCTTCTGGGGTTAGTTTCTGGTGTGCCACTTCTCGTGCCGTAGTAATACTGTGTGGTTATTCCTGGAAGCACAGCGACTTATCACGACTTGTTGAAACACTCTTCTACTTTAAACTCAGAGACATAATGATGAAAAACTCCAAAAAGCCCTAAAGTCTCTAAACTCACTAGGACCACAGCTCTGCCTGCTGACCAACTGACCTCTTCGGGCTCGATGAGTTTGAACTCCATGCCGCGGCCGGTCCAGGAGATGAAGTGACCATTGGCCGGGTCGTCCAGCAGAGTGACCAGGAACTGCCAGAGCTGCAGGGAACCTCGGCGCTGGTAGGGCGGTCCGTCCCGGAACACTCCGGCCTCCTGCTTGATCTTGCCTGGATGGACAGAATGAGAGGGTTGAAAGAGGGAGTGAGTGTGTAAATGAAGGAGTGACGTGGTGGGGTGGGGCGGCAGGGTAGCCTAGTGGTTAGAGCGTTGGACTAGTAACCGGAAGGTTGCAAGTTCAAACCCCCGAGCTGACAAGGTACAAATCTGTTGTTCTGCCTCTGAACAGGCAGTTCTTAACTGACTTGCCTAGTTAAATAAAGGTAAAATAAAAAATAAAAAAAGTGGTCACAGTCAGGTGAAAGACTCCAGTGATTGGCAGTCTGAGCGTGGGGATACAATAAGAGGCTCTGCTCATGTCACACAGGCTCTCTGTCCAAGGCCCCGTGGGTCTCCTCTGGCATCCACACTGCCATGACATAACGAGAAGATGTCAGATACCAGGATTCACTACCTGCTGCACTACCTGCTGCACTACCTAAAGCCCTGTGTCAAACCAGTCAGAGGTTCAAACAGTATCTGTGTCTTTTTAAATACTTTCAGTGTTTGATTCTGGATGGATGGGGTTTGCACTTTTGGGACAATTCCAGGGGTTCCATTGTGCCGGGCAAGCCCTTGTTTTTCATAGCAATTTACGGAAGAATGTCTCACCTTCTAGTCTCTCTGGAACCACGCATGTGTCGTCGTTGTACAGATGAGGCTCTCCGTCGTAGATCAACCCATCACTGTTTTGGTAGAAGTTACCGGACTTCCTGAAAGAAGACTGGCAGTTCTGCATTTCTGTAAGACACAAGGGAAAAGAGAAAATATTAGACATATTTTTCCTTAACATGCTCTTCAAACCAGAAAGATACAAAAACTATAAGGTGTTTCTTTGAATAGATTCTTACTACTAACTTAATTTCCCAACCCCATCTTTTAAAGTAGCCATTAGCCTAATGACATAATACCCAGTAGAAGGCGGACATACATTCTCACACAGACAGCGGTCTCTTAACAATCCCCTGGGGTTTTCTTAGCTGGGACTTTATTAAGAGGATTTGACTGTTACATCACTGACAGAAAGTGGCCCAGACATGGAGAGTGAAATGAGGTCATCTTAGCTTAGTAGAGTCTTAGAATGCTACACTGCTACATACCCAACCACTACTGCTAATACTAGTGTCCACATCAGTCTGAAACATGCTTACTGTTTTATCCCCATCGCTGCACTATTAGCCGTGTACAGTAGAGTCTCAAAGGAACTTGGACTACCTCCAAACCCTTAGGGCCTTCCTGTCTGGACTCAGATTAAGCCTAGGCATGGAAGGAGAAGCACTTCCTATTGAGATTCTCCATTGAACATGTTTTTTTTAAACTCCAGGACTGGGTCTAATCTATGAGTGGGAAACTGAGCCTGAAAGACTGTTGCCATCCAGCGATTCCCCAGGGCTCACCTTGGTCAAAGCAGAAATCCCGGGGCTCCTGCTTTATAGAGAGGCCCTGGAACGGGGTGCGGGGAGGGCCCATGGTGGGGACCCCCTGCTCGGTGTAACGGAGGTCCACCAGCTCTTGCTTGAAGCCCTGAGCAGGGAGGAGGACCAAGGGCTCTGACAGGTGCCGCTGGTAGATGGGGCGGCCGTCCCGGGACAGGGGGGCCCGGTGGGGGTGATGGGGCTGAGGAGGGTAAGGGGTACAGGCGGCACCATCAGGCGGAGGGAAAGGCAGACATGGCTCAGAGAGCTGCCGCTGGAACCTGCAGAGGGGAACGAGACAGAGAGACAAAATAAGGACAAATTTGTCAATTAGGATCTTAAACCAGAGAATCATACATCAATGGGATTTCAACTGTAGCACTGAACATGCATGCTGAGTCCCAGCCTACAGTAGTTCCAATCATGCCTTATACAAGCTATGGGGTCAAACAGTGCATGGTGTCAACACATGGTGCCAACACATGGTGCCAACTCACCTGTGTTCTGAGCTGTAGGAGGCATCGGAGTGATTGACAGGTAGGCGGGGCACGGCGAAAGGCTGGCTTTGGCTCGGGTGTGGCGGGAGTGTCCGGTGGTGGGAGGGGCTGTGCCCGTGAGTTGGACGACTGTGGCCGGGGTGTGTTGCCTGGACAGGGGACGTGATCTGCCTCTGTAGGGGGTGTGTCCCCGGGGTGGGGGCGGGGCTGCAAGGTGAGGCGGGTGTGGAGGGTGGGGTTAAAGTATTGATGCCAAGTGGCTTCCTGTTGTAGGCACTGTGGAGGGAGGAGGGGGATGGAAGGGGTTAACTTGGGCCTGTAGAGCATGGCTGTACACCTGTTGTATTCGGCGCATGTGACAAATAAAATGTGATTTATAATAGCACTAAGGCACCTTGGGGGTTTGTGGTATATGGCCAATATACCACGGCTAAGGGCTGTATCCAGGCACTCGTAAGAACAGCCCTTAGCTGTGGTATATGGGCCATATACCACGCCCCTCAGGCCTTATCAACTTGATGTAGGTATATCTAATTAAGCAATGTCTTAGTAGTGAACTTTATTATGCCTTACCCTCTTTTATGATCTTTTATTGGTTGTAACTGAAAATACCTCTTGCTACTGAGAGTACAATTTGTGTGGGGTGTCAAAACCTGGTCCGTCTCAGTGGGTACTGTAACGTACCTGTAGCTGTAAAGGCACTTGTCTGTGTAGAGTCTCTGTTGTTCCTGACTGCAGGGGGACAGATCTCTGGAGGCGCTGGACTCTCGCTTCACTTTATTGGCTGGAGGTCCATGGAACATTACTTTGAAGAAAGGAGAAAACATTTAAAAAAAACTGAAATATATAATATGCCATTTCAAAGATTCACAAAATAATCACTACGTTGAATATATTTACTCAGTATTCTTGTTTTGTGTGCTTCACTAAGGAATAAGAAGATACATAGTTTTCTATCAAAGGATCAAATGTGTCTCCTATGCTGGGATTTGTCTTTAATTCCAACTTCCCAAATGTTTGTTGTTTAGTGAATTGGTGAGGTTGTAAATCTGTCCTTCCATTTGCGAGGGAAAACTATAAACCCAGCACTGAAAGACAAACAGTGTACTTTCACTATTTTTTTTTATTGTTTCCAAGGCAACAATCAGACCAGTAACAAAGATGCCTTTGTATTAAATGACACAGACCAAAACAGTCTGCTCCGACTTCCACCACCAGTTAGTAACTTAGGCAACCATTGTGTGTCTGTACATAAAGTAGGACTTTAACTGGGTGCTGTGTTGGCATCAGAGGCCCGGTCTGTCAGAGGCCGGGTCTGTCAGAGGCCGGGTCTGTCAGAGGCTGGGTCTGTGCCTACATCAACTCTCCATTTCCTGTTGTGCCACAGAACGGCCATCATTCAGCTTCCGCAGCCACGGGCCAGCAGTCTACACACACTCATGTTATGGGGTTAGGCCTCTCAGTGTCCATAGTGACCTCCATTATAAGATCAAATTTTGAACACCTAGCATCTATGAATGAAACACAGTGCAACTCTCAAGCGTGGCCAGAAGACATTTAAATCTCAGGTTTCAAATCATTTGCAACGTTTCTTTAAATCACTAACTGGTAGTTAATAAGAGTGTGTTCTCACTTCTCAGCCAAGTTCATTGCTAAATTAAGGAGTAAGGAGATGATGGCATAATGCCATTTGATCGCTATGGACACTGCCCCTTTGCCCAGCTGCAGAGTCCACACACACACACACACACACACACACACAGAGAGAGGAGGACTGCTGAATGAAGGGTCTGTGAGACCAACTGGCAGCGTGCCAAACTAGGGAGCGTCATGCCAACCCCGTCGCCGCACACACACACTCAGACTCTTCAGCAAACACAACAATCGCCCGGCTGTGCCACGACACAATTCACTCAGTGTGTACACACTGCATTAAACCTGTCACTAGCTGCATCCGCGACAATGAAATACAACGTTACAGGGAAACAAGGCGATACCGGGCCTCTAAAAACACTCTTTCTTCCTCCACAGGATCATTCACATCTTGAAACCCAGGCCTGCAACTACACCAGGCCTACAGCTCCGTCTGGAGCCCAATCAAAGGCTTCCATTCAAACCCCATGCATATATTATTCTAGACAGAGAAAGGAGAGAGGAGATGAGTATAAAGCAAACAGCATGAGGGTTCTGTGGGCTTGGATTGGAACGTAGCCCATCCTAGCAGCCAAGAGCTGTGGTTAGTAGGTTGGGACTCCATGGAAGGCCATCCCAGGCTGCTATGGTGCACCTGGGTCATGTTAAGTAAGGCCCACCGTAGCAAAACTCTAATGCAACAGAACATCTCCCCGTTTCAAACCGTTCTCTCTTTATTTCCTCTGATGTTAATGTGGTGGATTTGGGCAGAGATCAGAGAATAGGATTGTTCTCATCCGGGTTGACGATCAAAGAGGAGAGCTGAGGGATTTCTGGTATAAAACCACAAGATTCTTGATTTTCACAGAGTGAGTAACGTCTTATTCTGAGGTAGCCCTATTATTCCTGTGCCTTTGTTGGAACACAAATCCCTACAATACAATAATCAAATCAAGTTGTATTTGTCACATGGGCCGAATACAACAGCTGTAGACCTTATTTACAAGTCCTTAACCAACAATGCAGTTTTTTTTTTAAATACACTTCTTTTTTTAAAGTAACAAAACAGCAAGGTGTGCATTAAGGACACTGATTGGCAACAGGGCAGAAGTAGGTCCACTGCAGGGTGAGTGGAGGTTGGTTAAATCAGGGCTCAATGACATCGATTGGATTTCTGCTTTCGACGAGGCAAATCTGTCGATAATGTTAGCCCTCAGCCTACATAGGCAACCCGAAAACCCCAACCACATACCCATAAAAACACACTCACTGTGACGCACTGAGTTAATATGCCAACTGGATAAGACTGGTATTGGAAAACCAGTTCATCTCTTTGTTGTGCTTGTATGTTGTGTCAAAGACCATGTCTGGGAATTAAAGCATCAATTAGGAAATGCGCAACTATGCAGGAGCAGACGCTGTCGATTCCCCTTTGTAACACACATACACATACATTTCATTGGTTGGTACTTACGGTTATCCGACTGGAAATCTGGGACAAACTGTTCGTCATCAGGCACCTGAGCTGAAAGAGGGGACGGAGAGAGTTAAATGACTAACTTATGGAAGGCATGCCACGTGGCTGAGTCACTTTAATATGCTTCATAGAACAAATATAATGCACTTGATGCAGTACAGTCAAAAATACAGTAAATATGTATGATACAGTACAGTCAAAAATACAGTAAATATGTATGATACAGTACAGTCAAAAATACAGTAAATATGTATGATACAGTACAGTCAAAAATACAGTAAATATGTATGATACAGTACAGTCAAAAATACAGTAAAAATGTATGATGCAGTACAGTCAAAAATACAGTAAATATTTATGATGCAGTACAGTCAAAAATACAGTAAATATTTATGATGCAGTACAGTCAAAAATACAGTAAATATTTATGATGCAGTACAGTCAAAAATACAGTAAATATTTATGATACAGTACAGTCAAAAATACAGTAAATATTTATGATACACTTGTTAAAAAGAGGAAGTTGTATAAAGTTCTTATAACAACTTATTTTCCAGTTTTTCCTGATTCAATAGCCTCGGCTAAACCACTGATGTTACTAAAAACAATGAGTATGATGCAAGATTGAAAACCTTCTGAAATACAAGAGCAGAACTCACCTTCTGCAATCCATGTCTCTTGAAGTTGCATGAGGTCCTGAAAGAGATCTTCTGTGTCCTGGGCGAGCTCAGTGTCAACAAACTTTCTCTTCCGGTCGTTAAATGGCGTGTTCGCTGGTTCTTCCACGTGACAATTCTGCTAGTACAATGTTTAAAACACCTACAACATTAGTGATTGCATTGGTGTGAACAAATCCCTAAGCATTCATATATGCTAAAAAAGTAATTGTTATCTTAATCCACTATGAAAAGTTTCAGATTAGTGCTTTGATCAAAATCCTATGTTGAAAAACTATCAGAGAAAACATTCAGAGAGTCAGCCAAACACTCACCCTGGAGGGGGCCATGAAAGGGACTTGCTGGTCATAAAATCCATCCATGTTGCCGGAATATCTTCACGCCCTCGGGACTGAAGTTGGTCTTGGAGGGGTGGAGGGGGAGGAGGGGCTGACGGTAGCAGCAGGAGACGCTCGTTCGTCTGTCTGTTCTTTCTGTGGAGAGCAGGGAAAAGTGTGCCCCCTGGTCAGTAGCTTATACCCAAATCACCTGTCATATAACATCAACACAGACATAGGATGTTTCCCAAATGGCAACCTAACCAATTCCCTGTATAGTGCACTATATCATATGGGCCTTGGTCTAAAGTAGTGCACTATGGGTCCTGGTTTAAAGTAGTTCCCTATGGGTCCTGGTCTAAAGTAGTTCCCTATGGGTCCTGGTTTAAAGTAGTTCCCTATGGGTCCTGGTCTAAAGTAGTGCCCTATGGGTCCTGGTCTAAAGTAGTTCCCTATGGGTCCTGGTCTAAAGTAGTGCCCTATGGGTCCTGGTTTAAAGTAGTGTCCTGTGGGTCCTGGTCTGAAGTAGTGCCCTATGGGTCCTGGTCTGAAGTAGTGCCCTATGGGTCCTGGTTTAAAGTAGTTCCCTATGGGTCCTGGTTTAAAGTAGTTCCCTATGGGTCCTGGTTTAAAGTAGTTCCCTATGGGTCCTGGTTTAAAGTAGTGTCCTATGGGTCCTGGTTTAAAGTAGTCCCCTATGGGTCCTGGTTTAAAGTAGTTCCCTATGGGTCCTGGTTTAAAGTAGTTCCCTATGGGTCCTGGTTTAAAGTAGTTCCCTATGGGTCCTGGTTTAAAGTAGTTCCCTATGGGTCCTGGTTTAAAGTAGTGTCCTATGGGTCCTGGTTTAAAGTAGTGCACTATGGGTCCTGGTTTAAAGTAGTGCACTATGGGTCCTGGTCTAAAGTAGTGCACTATGGGTCCTGGTTTAAAGTAGTTCCCTATGGGTCCTGGTTTAAAGTAGTGCACTATGGGTCCTGGTTTAAAGTAGTTCCCTATGGGTCCTGGTTTAAAGTAGTGCCCTATTCCCTATGGGTCCTGGTTTAAAGTAGTTCCCTATGGGTCCTGGTTTAAAGTAGTGCCCTATTCCCTATGGGTCCTGGTTTAAAGTAGTTCCCTATGGGTCCTAGTTTAAAGTAGTGCCTTATTCCCTATGGGTCCTAGTTTAAAGTAGTGCGTCTATTCCCTATGGGTCCTGGTTTAAAGTAGTGCCCTATTCCCTATGGGTCCTGGTTTAAAGTAGTGCCCTATTCCCTATGGGTCCTGGTTTAAAGTAGTGCCCTATTCCCTATGGGTCCTGGTTTAAAGTAGTTCCCTATGGGTCCTGGTTTAAAGTAGTGCCCTATTCCCTATGGGTCCTGGTTTAAAGTAGTTCCCTATTCCATATGGGTCCTGGTTTAAAGTAGTGCCCTATTCCCTATGGGTCCTGGTTTAAAGTAGTGTCCTATTCCCTATGGGTCCTGGTTTAAAGTAGTGCCCTATTCCCTATGGGTCCTAGTTTAAAGTAGTGCCCTATTCCCTATGGGTCCTGGTTTAAAGTAGTGCCCTATTCCCTATGGGTCCTGGTTTAAAGTAGTGCCCTATTCCCTATGGGTCCTGGTTTAAAGTAGTGCCCTATTCCCTATGGGTCCTAGTTTAAAGTAGTGCCCTATTCCCTATGGGTCCTGGTTTAAAGTAGTGCCCTATTCCCTATGGGTCCTGGTTTAAGGTAGTGCGGCGGGGTAGCCTAGTGGTTAGAGCGTTGGACCGGAAGGTTGCAAGTTCAAATCCCTGAGCTGACAAGGTACAAATCTGTCGTTCTGCCCCTGAACAGGCAGTAAACCCACTGTTCCTAGGCCGTCATTGAAAATAAGAATTTGTTCTTATTAACTGACTTGCCTAGTTAAATAAAGGTAAAATAAAAAAAACTAAAGTGCAATATGGGTCCTGGTCTAAAGTAGTGTCCTATTGGTCCTGGTCTAAAGTAGTGCCCTATGGGTCCTGGTCTAAAGTAGTGCCCTATGGGTCCTGGTCTAAAGTAGTGCACTATGGGTCCTGGTCTAAAGTAGTGCACTATGGGTCCTGGTTTAAAGTAGTTCCCTATGGGTCCTGGTTTAAAGTAGTGCACTATGGGTCCTGGTTTAAAGTAGTTCCCTATGGGTCCTGGTTTAAAGTAGTGCACTATGGGTCCTGGTTTAAAGTAGTTCCCTATGGGTCCTGGTTTAAAGTAGTGCCCTATTCCCTATGGGTCCTGGTTTAAAGTAGTTCCCTATGGGTCCTGGTTTAAAGTAGTGCCCTATTCCCTATGGGTCCTGGTTTAAAGTAGTTCCCTATGGGTCCTAGTTTAAAGTAGTGCCTTATTCCCTATGGGTCCTAGTTTAAAGTAGTGCGTCTATTCCCTATGGGTCCTGGTTTAAAGTAGTGCCCTATTCCCTATGGGTCCTGGTTTAAAGTAGTGCCCTATTCCCTATGGGTCCTGGTTTAAAGTAGTGCCCTATTCCCTATGGGTCCTGGTTTAAAGTAGTTCCCTATGGGTCCTGGTTTAAAGTAGTGCCCTATTCCCTATGGGTCCTGGTTTAAAGTAGTTCCCTATTCCATATGGGTCCTGGTTTAAAGTAGTGCCCTATTCCCTATGGGTCCTGGTTTAAAGTAGTGTCCTATTCCCTATGGGTCCTGGTTTAAAGTAGTGCCCTATTCCCTATGGGTCCTAGTTTAAAGTAGTGCCCTATTCCCTATGGGTCCTGGTTTAAAGTAGTGCCCTATTCCCTATGGGTCCTGGTTTAAAGTAGTGCCCTATTCCCTATGGGTCCTGGTTTAAAGTAGTGCCCTATTCCCTATGGGTCCTAGTTTAAAGTAGTGCCCTATTCCCTATGGGTCCTGGTTTAAAGTAGTGCCCTATTCCCTATGGGTCCTGGTTTAAGGTAGTGCGGCGGGGTAGCCTAGTGGTTAGAGCGTTGGACCGGAAGGTTGCAAGTTCAAATCCCTGAGCTGACAAGGTACAAATCTGTCGTTCTGCCCCTGAACAGGCAGTAAACCCACTGTTCCTAGGCCGTCATTGAAAATAAGAATTTGTTCTTATTAACTGACTTGCCTAGTTAAATAAAGGTAAAATAAAAAAAACTAAAGTGCAATATGGGTCCTGGTCTAAAGTAGTGTCCTATTGGTCCTGGTCTAAAGTAGTGCCCTATGGGTCCTGGTCTAAAGTAGTGCCCTATGGGTCCTGGTCTAAAGTAGTGCCCTATGGGTCCTGGTCTAAAGTAGTGCCCTATGGGTCCTGGTCTAAAGTAGTGCATTATGGGTCCTGGTCTAAAGTAGTGTCCTATGGGTCCTGGTCTAAAGTAGTGCCCTATGGGTCCTGGTCTAAAGTAGTGTCCTATGGGTCCTGGTCTAAAGTAGTGCCCTATGGGTCATGGTCTAAAGTAGTGCCCTATGGGTCCTGGTCTAAAGTAGTGTCCTATGGGTCCTGGTCTGAAGTAGTGCCCTATGGGTCCTGGTCTAAAGTAGTGCCCTATGGGTCCTGGTCTAAAGTAGTGTCCTATGGGTCCTGGTCTAAAGTAGTGTCCTATGGGTCCTGGTCTGAAGTAGTGCCCTATGGGTCCTGGTCTAAAGTAGTGCCCTATGGGTCCTGGTCTAAAGTAGTGTCCTATGGGTCCTGGTCTAAAGTAGTGCCCTATGGGTCCTGGTTTAAAGTAGTGTCCTATGGGTCCTGGTCTGAAGTAGTGCCCTATGGGTCCTGGTCTAAAGTAGTGTCCTATGGGTCCTGGTCTGAAGTAGTGCCCTATGGGTCCTGGTCTAAAGTAGTGTCCTATGGGTCCTGGTCTAAAGTAGTGCCCTATGGGTCCTGGTCTGAAGTAGTGCCCTATGGGTCCTGGTCTAAAGTAGTGTCCTATGGGTCCTGGTCTAAAGTAGTGCCCTATGGGTCCTGGTCTAAAGTAGTGCCCTATTGGTCCTGGTCTAAAGTAGTGCCCTATGGGTCCTGGTCTAAAGTAGTGCCCTATTGGTCCTGGTCTAAAGTAGTGCCCTATGGGTCCTGGTCTAAAGTAGTGTCCTATGGGTCCTGGTCTAAAGTAGTGTCCTATGGGTCCTGGTCTAAAGTAGTGCCCTATGGGTCCTGGTTTAAAGTAGTGTCCTATGGGTCCTGGTCTAAAGTAGTGCCCTATGGGTCCTGGTTTAAAGTAGTGCCCTATGGGTCCTGGTTTAAAGTAGTGCCCTATGGGTCCTGGTCTGAAGTAGTGCCCTATGGGTCCTGGTCTAAAGTAGTGCCCTATGGGTCCTGGTCTAAAGTAGTGTCCTATGGGTCCTGGTCTAAAGTAGTGCCCTATGGGTCCTGGTCTAAAGTAGTGTCCTATGGGTCCTGGTCTAAAGTAGTGCCCTATGGGTCCTGGTCTAAAGTAGTGCCCTATTGGTCCTGGTCTAAAGTAGTGCCCTATGGGTCCTGGTCTAAAGTAGTGCCCTATGGGTCCTGGTTTAAAGTAGTGTCCTGTGGGTCCTGGTCTGAAGTAGTGCCCTATGGGTCCTGGTCTGAAGTAGTGCCCTATGGGTCCTGGTTTAAAGTAGTTCCCTATGGGTCCTGGTTTAAAGTAGTTCCCTATGGGTCCTGGTTTAAAGTAGTTCCCTATGGGTCCTGGTTTAAAGTAGTGTCCTATGGGTCCTGGTTTAAAGTAGTCCCCTATGGGTCCTGGTTTAAAGTAGTTCCCTATGGGTCCTGGTTTAAAGTAGTTCCCTATGGGTCCTGGTTTAAAGTAGTTCCCTATGGGTCCTGGTTTAAAGTAGTTCCCTATGGGTCCTGGTTTAAAGTAGTGTCCTATGGGTCCTGGTTTAAAGTAGTGCACTATGGGTCCTGGTTTAAAGTAGTGCACTATGGGTCCTGGTCTAAAGTAGTGCACTATGGGTCCTGGTTTAAAGTAGTTCCCTATGGGTCCTGGTTTAAAGTAGTGCACTATGGGTCCTGGTTTAAAGTAGTTCCCTATGGGTCCTGGTTTAAAGTAGTGCACTATGGGTCCTGGTTTAAAGTAGTTCCCTATGGGTCCTGGTTTAAAGTAGTGCCCTATTCCCTATGGGTCCTGGTTTAAAGTAGTTCCCTATGGGTCCTGGTTTAAAGTAGTGCCCTATTCCCTATGGGTCCTGGTTTAAAGTAGTTCCCTATGGGTCCTAGTTTAAAGTAGTGCCTTATTCCCTATGGGTCCTAGTTTAAAGTAGTGCGTCTATTCCCTATGGGTCCTGGTTTAAAGTAGTGCCCTATTCCCTATGGGTCCTGGTTTAAAGTAGTGCCCTATTCCCTATGGGTCCTGGTTTAAAGTAGTGCCCTATTCCCTATGGGTCCTGGTTTAAAGTAGTTCCCTATGGGTCCTGGTTTAAAGTAGTGCCCTATTCCCTATGGGTCCTGGTTTAAAGTAGTTCCCTATTCCATATGGGTCCTGGTTTAAAGTAGTGCCCTATTCCCTATGGGTCCTGGTTTAAAGTAGTGTCCTATTCCCTATGGGTCCTGGTTTAAAGTAGTGCCCTATTCCCTATGGGTCCTAGTTTAAAGTAGTGCCCTATTCCCTATGGGTCCTGGTTTAAAGTAGTGCCCTATTCCCTATGGGTCCTGGTTTAAAGTAGTGCCCTATTCCCTATGGGTCCTGGTTTAAAGTAGTGCCCTATTCCCTATGGGTCCTAGTTTAAAGTAGTGCCCTATTCCCTATGGGTCCTGGTTTAAAGTAGTGCCCTATTCCCTATGGGTCCTGGTTTAAGGTAGTGCGGCGGGGTAGCCTAGTGGTTAGAGCGTTGGACCGGAAGGTTGCAAGTTCAAATCCCTGAGCTGACAAGGTACAAATCTGTCGTTCTGCCCCTGAACAGGCAGTAAACCCACTGTTCCTAGGCCGTCATTGAAAATAAGAATTTGTTCTTATTAACTGACTTGCCTAGTTAAATAAAGGTAAAATAAAAAAAACTAAAGTGCAATATGGGTCCTGGTCTAAAGTAGTGTCCTATTGGTCCTGGTCTAAAGTAGTGCCCTATGGGTCCTGGTCTAAAGTAGTGCCCTATGGGTCCTGGTCTAAAGTAGTGCCCTATGGGTCCTGGTCTAAAGTAGTGCCCTATGGGTCCTGGTCTAAAGTAGTGCATTATGGGTCCTGGTCTAAAGTAGTGTCCTATGGGTCCTGGTCTAAAGTAGTGCCCTATGGGTCCTGGTCTAAAGTAGTGTCCTATGGGTCCTGGTCTAAAGTAGTGCCCTATGGGTCATGGTCTAAAGTAGTGCCCTATGGGTCCTGGTCTAAAGTAGTGTCCTATGGGTCCTGGTCTGAAGTAGTGCCCTATGGGTCCTGGTCTAAAGTAGTGCCCTATGGGTCCTGGTCTAAAGTAGTGTCCTATGGGTCCTGGTCTAAAGTAGTGTCCTATGGGTCCTGGTCTGAAGTAGTGCCCTATGGGTCCTGGTCTAAAGTAGTGCCCTATGGGTCCTGGTCTAAAGTAGTGTCCTATGGGTCCTGGTCTAAAGTAGTGCCCTATGGGTCCTGGTTTAAAGTAGTGTCCTATGGGTCCTGGTCTGAAGTAGTGTCCTATGGGTCCTGGTCTAAAGTAGTGTCCTATGGGTCCTGGTCTGAAGTAGTGCCCTATGGGTCCTGGTCTAAAGTAGTGTCCTATGGGTCCTGGTCTAAAGTAGTGCCCTATGGGTCCTGGTCTGAAGTAGTGCCCTATGGGTCCTGGTCTAAAGTAGTGTCCTATGGGTCCTGGTCTAAAGTAGTGCCCTATGGGTCCTGGTCTAAAGTAGTGCCCTATTGGTCCTGGTCTAAAGTAGTGCCCTATGGGTCCTGGTCTAAAGTAGTGCCCTATTGGTCCTGGTCTAAAGTAGTGCCCTATGGGTCCTGGTCTAAAGTAGTGTCCTATGGGTCCTGGTCTAAAGTAGTGTCCTATGGGTCCTGGTCTAAAGTAGTGCCCTATGGGTCCTGGTTTAAAGTAGTGTCCTATGGGTCCTGGTCTAAAGTAGTGCCCTATGGGTCCTGGTTTAAAGTAGTGCCCTATGGGTCCTGGTTTAAAGTAGTGCCCTATGGGTCCTGGTCTGAAGTAGTGCCCTATGGGTCCTGGTCTAAAGTAGTGCCCTATGGGTCCTGGTCTAAAGTAGTGTCCTATGGGTCCTGGTCTAAAGTAGTGCCCTATGGGTCCTGGTCTAAAGTAGTGTCCTATGGGTCCTGGTCTAAAGTAGTGCCCTATGGGTCCTGGTCTAAAGTAGTGCCCTATTGGTCCTGGTCTAAAGTAGTGCCCTATGGGTCCTGGTCTAAAGTAGTGTCCTATGGGTCCTGGTCTAAAGTAGTGTCCTATGGGTCCTGGTCTAAAGTAGTGTCCTATGGGTCCTGGTCTAAAGTAGTGTCCTATGGGTCCTGGTCTAAAATAGTGCCCTATGGGTCCTGGTTTAAAGTAGTGCCCTATGGGTCCTGGTTTAAAGTAGTGCCCTATGGGTCCTGGTTTAAAGTAGTGCCCTATGGGTCCTGGTTTAAAGTAGTGCCCTATGGGTCCTGGTTTAAAGTAGTGCCCTATGGGTCCTGGTTTAAAGTAGTGTCCTATGGGTCCTGGTCTAAAGTAGTGCCCTATGGGTCCTGGTCTAAAGTAGTGCCCTATGGGTCCTGGTTTAAAGTAGTGTCCTATGGGTCCTGGTCTAAAGTAGTGTCCTATGGGTCCTGGTCTAAAGTAGTGTCCTATGGGTCCTGGTCTAAAGTAGTGCCCTATGGGTCCTGGTCTAAAGTAGTGCCCTATGGGTCCTGGTCTAAAGTAGTGCCCTATGGGTCCTGGTCTAAAGTAGTGTCCTATGGGTCCTGGTCTAAAGTAGTGTCCTATGGGTCCTGGTCTAAAGTAGTGCCCTATGGGTCCTGGTCTAAAGTAGTGCACTATGGGTCCTGGTCTAAAGTAGTGCACTATGGGTCCTGGTCTAAAGTAGTGTCCTATGGGTCCTGGTCTAAAGTAGTGCCCTATTGGTCCTGGTCTAAAGTAGTGCCCTATGGGTCCTGGTCTAAAGTAGTGTCCTATGGGTCCTGGTCTAAAGTAGTGTCCTATGGGTCCTGGTCTAAAGTAGTGTCCTATGGGTCCTGGTCTAAAGTAGTGTCCTATGGGTCCTGGTCTAAAGTAGTGCCCTATGGGTCCTGGTCTAAAGTAGTGTCCTATGGGTCCTGGTCTAAAGCAGTGTCCTATGGGTCCTGGTCTAAAGTAGTGTCCTATGGGTCCTGGTCTAAAGTAGTGCCCTATGGGTCCTGGTTTAAAGTAGTGCACTATGGGTCCTGGTTTAAAGTAGTGTCCTATGGGTCCTGGTCTAAAGTAGTGCATTATGGGTCCTGGTTTAAAGTAGTGTCCTATGGGTCCTGGTCTAAAGTAGTGCCCTATGGGTCCTGGTCTAAAGTAGTGTCCTATGGGTCCTGGTCTAAAGTAGTGCCCTATGGGTCCTGGTCTAAAGTAGTGCCCTATGGGTCCTGGTCTGAAGTAGTGCCCTATGGGTCCTGGTCTAAAGTAGTGTCCTATGGGTCCTGGTCTGAAGTAGTGCCCTATGGGTCCTGGTCTAAAGTAGTGCCCTATGGGTCCTGGTCTAAAGTAGTGCCCTATGGGTCCTGGTCTAAAGTAGTGCCCTATGGGTCCTGGTCTAAAGTAGTGCCCTATGGGTCCTGGTCTAAAGCAGTGTCCTATGGGTCCTGGTCTAAAGTAGTGTCCTATGGGTCCTGGTCTAAAGTAGTGCCCTATGGGTCCTGGTCTAAAGTAGTGCCCTATGGGTCCTGGTCTAAAGTAGTGCCCTATGGGTCCTGGTCTAAAGTAGTGCCCTATGGATCCTGGTTTAAAGTAGTGCACTATGGGTCCTGGTCTAAAGTAGTGCACTATGGGTCCTGGTCTAAAGTAGTGCACTATGGGTCCTGGTCTAAAGTAGTGCCCTATGGGTCCTGGTCTAAAGTAGTGCCCTATGTTTCCTGGTCTAAAGTAGTCACTAGGGCAT
The DNA here is from genome assembly GCF_057628025.1 of Oncorhynchus mykiss. Taxonomy (NCBI): domain Eukaryota; kingdom Metazoa; phylum Chordata; class Actinopteri; order Salmoniformes; family Salmonidae; genus Oncorhynchus; species Oncorhynchus mykiss. The sequence goes on from NC_143039.1 coordinate 17,249,691, forward strand.
AGTGCCAGCCGGCCTTCAGGATAAGACAGTTGTTCCTTTCCTCTGTCTTGGGTGTTTGTTTTGTGTTGTTTGTTTGCGTAATCCTCCCTGCATCGTAGTGCTGGCGGGCTGTACACTATGCCAGTGAGCATGTACTCAATACGCTGGAGACTACGTTCTTACATAAGCAAGGCAGCAAGGCACAGTAAGCTATTTGGAGAGGAGACTGTTGACATTACAATAAGTAGAAGGACTAGGAGGGAGCTGTTTTGAATAAGTGTTCAAAAATAGGATGCAAATCAGGGTATTGAGTTAAGTAGTCGTTGATATCTAAACATTGGATAAACTATCTCCATAATGGGAACATATAAAACGTATACATGCAATAATCTGAATAAAACATTTAGAGATCAAATTTCAGCATTATTTGACAAGTATTGGATAAAGTTATTTATTCAGGGCAGCAGAGGGTTAATCTCAGCAAAGAAAATCTGAGCCAGTTCAAGAAGTAGCTAAACTCCCCCCCAGACCCTCCTCCCTCTACCGTTTCCTATTCCCCCTCTCATGGCCCCAGCTTGTTTTTCTCAATGAAGTGAAATTTGATCCCTGACCTAAGGGGGGGTCGAACCTTCCATTCATAAATGTTAGAACCGTCTATGAAGATGCTGCATGCGCCGTAGCAAGTCAAAATACTGCAACATAAACATTCTCACGTCAAAGTACTGCAAAAACATTTGACTACAAATAAGAAAATGGTTCCCAAATTAAGATACATATAAAATGGCGTTCACATTTCTACCCCCCCCCCCCCTCACCAGACAGCTAGAAAATGCTTGGCAGAGAGCTCGCATTCTACGGATACTAGTCGGTCAAAGTAAATGCATTATTACAGGCGCTAGAAATAAACTAACGCAAAAACCTTATACGCATCTTTTTTGTTGCGGTTGATAGTTTGATGTTAGACTCACATTTGCGAAGATTTAATTCCTTTGCAATGTTGAAAATAAGTTATGTTTCACTCCACGCTGTTGCAAACGTTCTTTCAGGGTTGTCGTCTATGCTCTTCTCACACAAAGCTTGACTGTGGATTTCTGAATGGAATCGTCTGGTTTTCCCTGAAGCCAAAATAGAGGACTCCATAATACACGCCAATTGGTTGTTACACAATGCCATTCTAGTGACTGGCCAATTGACGTTCAGAGAGCTCTTTGGACCCCAGTGACCAATGGTAAGCGAGCTTGTCTTGTTTTTATGAATGACTGCTTTTCATTCACGTCTGACGGCCAGACACGGGGCGGAAACGAAAAATGTACAGTAGAAACAGATACTGACATCTTGAAACTTATAACTCGAGTACATTCATACAACAACCAGATACAATGTTTTGCCGCAAAGTTGTTACATAGTTATTACAGCATCTTGCTACATTGCTATTACAATATCTTGCAACATATTTTCCATTTTCAGTTTAGAAAAGCTGCCTTGTGTAGGAAAACAGCAGGATATGCAGTTTCCATTTTCACATGTTTTTCTGTTTTTTCTTCTGACATTGATTAACTGCTTGGAGTTGGGTACGTTGTTGTGATATTCTCAGGACAGAGCTGGCTGTAGGGAGTCTGGACACAAGTGATCACACAAACACACACGCATGTACTGTATGTATGCACACACAGACAGACACACATGCACGCTACACGCACGCAAGCTCACACACACGCACGCAGACACGCCCCACACACACACACACACTATTCTGCCCAGGGTTGAACTGCAGTCAGATAAGAAAAGGCTAAAATTGTTACAGTCGATTAAATGCCAAACATGATCTGACTTGCAGGGTAATTATAGGTCCCATGATGACCTCATACTACCTTGTTCTGGTGATACAGAGGAATGCTCCATTGTCTGCACAGACTCTATCGTATTAAAGAGATGGAACTATGGTATTACAGAGATATACACTGAGTATACCAAACATTAGGAAACACCTTCCTTTAAAAAAAAACGTTTTACCCCTTTTTCTCCCCAATTTCGTGGTACCCAATTGTTTAGTAGCTACTATCTTGTCTCATCGCTACAACTCCCGTACGGGCTCGGGAGAGACCTAATATTGAGTTGAACACAGGAGAAACTTCTGAGCGTGAAAAACCCAGTAGTGTTGCAGTTCTTGGCACAAACAGATGAACCTGGCGCCTACAGTGCACTCGGAAAGTATTCAGACCCCTTGACTTTTTCCACATTTTGTTACGTTACAGCCTTATTCTAAAATGGATTAAATCATTTTAAGTACATTTTTACACATAATAATTATAATACTCCATAATGACAGAGCGAAAACAGGTTTTTAGAATTTTTTGCTAATTTATAAAAGAAAATGCAAAACTGAAATACCTTATTTAAATAAGCATTCACACACCTGTCTATATAAGGTCCCACAGTTGACCGTGCATGTCAGATCAAAAACCAAGCCATGAGGTCGAACGAATTGTCCGTAGGGCTCCGAGACAGGATTGTGTCGAGGCACAAATCTGGGGAAGGGTACCAAAACATTTGTGCAGTATTGAAGGTCCCCAAGAACACAGTCGCCTCCATCATTCTTAAATGGAAGAAGTTTGGAACCACCTAGACTCTTCCTAGAGCTGGCCGCCCAGCCAAATTGAACAATCCGATGGTCACTCTGACAGAGCTCCAGAGTTCCTCTGTGAAGATGGGAGAACCTTCCAGAAGGACAACCATCTCTGCAGCACTCCACCAATCAGGCCTTTACGGTAGAGTGGCCAGACGGAAGCCACTCCTCAGTAAAAAGCATATGATACTCCATTTGGAATTTGCCAAAGACACCTAAAGGACTCAGACTATGAGAAACAAGATTCTCTGGTCTAATGAAACCAAGATGGAACTCTTTGGCCTGAATGCCAAGCTTCATGTCTGGCACTATCCCTGCAGTGAGGCATGGTGTGGCAACATCATGCTGTGGGGGTGTTTTTCAGTGGCAGCACACAGCTAAGACAATGCAACAGTGGCTTTGGGACAAGTCTCTGAATGTCCTTGAGTGGCCCAGCCAGAGCCCGGACTTGAACCCGATTGTCACGCCCTGGTCTTAGTATTTTGTGTTTTCTTTATTATTTTGGTTAGGCCAGGGTGTGACATGGGTTAATTATGTGGTGTGTTTTGTCTTGGGGATTTTGTAGGTATTGGGATTGTGGTATAGTGGGGTTGTCTAGAATAGTCTATGGCTGTCTGGAGTGGTTCTCAATCAGAGGCAGGTGTTTATCGTTGTCTCTGATTGGGAACCGTATTTAGGCAGCCATATGTTTCGTGGGTGATTGTTCCTGTCTCAGTGTTTGTTTGCACCAGATAAGGCTGTTTAGGTTTTCACGGTACGTTTATTGTTTGTGTTTATCTTTTTATTAAACATGAATCGAAATAACCACGCTGCATTTTGGTCCGCCTCTCTTTCGACGGAAGAAAACTGTAACACCGATAGAACATCTCTGGAGAGACCTGAAAATAGCTGCGCAGCAACACTCCCCATCCAACCTGACAGAGCTTGAGAAGATCTGCAGAGAAAAATGGGAGAAACTCTCCAAATATAGTAGGTGTGCCAAGCTTGCAGTGTCATACCCAAGAAGACTCAAGACTGTAATCGCTGCCAAAGTTGCTTCAACAAAATACTGAGTAAAGTGTCTGAAAATGTGATATTTCAGTTTTTTATTTAAAATAAAGGAGCAAAAATTTCTAAAACGTATTTTTGCTTTGTCATTATGGGGTTATTGGGTGTAGATCGATGAGGGAAAAAAATATTGAATCCATTTTGAGAACAAGTCTGTAACGTAATAAAATGTGGAAAAAGTCAAGGGGTCTGAATACTTTCCGAAAGCACTGCACTACCAGACCCCGTTCAAAGGCACTTCAATATTGTCTTGCCCCTTCACCCCTCTGAATGGCACATAAACAATCCATGTCTCATTTGTCTCAAGGCTTAAACATCCTTCTTTTACCCTTCTCTTCCCCTTCATCTACACTGATTGAAGTGGATTTAACAAGTGACATCAATAAGGGATCATAGTTTTCACCTGGTCAGTCTATATCATGGAAAGAGCAGGTGTCCTTAATGTTTTGTACAGTCAGTGTAACTCTACGGTGTAACACATCCTATCTTTCACATCGGTTCTATTCCCCTGGGACTAGTATTTGCTGTTTATATATGGGCATGTCTATTTTAATGTATTTTATGGTTGTGGGTGTTTCATACTTTACACTTTATGAAGGAATTGCAAACAGGACAGGTATCTAAAAATGAATTTGATTGATGAAAGTGTTATCCAGTGGAGGCTGCTGAGGGGAGGACGGCTCATAATAATGGCTGGACCGGCGCGAATGGTATCAATCACATAGAAACCATGTGTTTGTATTTCATACCATTCCACTGATTCCACTCCAGTCATTACTACGAGCCCGTCCTCCCCAATTAAGGTGCCACCAGCCTCCTGTGGTGTTATCCACTTGCTTGGGAAACCAAGGCCTTATTGACCAATCACCACACTTTACACTGTCATTATTGACAAATCACATTTTACCCTGTCGTTATTGACCAATGACCACAATTTACACTGTCGTTATTGACCAATGACCACAATTTACACTGTCGTTATTGACCAATGACCACAATTTACACTGTCGTTGTTGACCAATCACCACGCTAGGAGCATTGCAGTTCCCTTTGTGTTGGCTTTCTCCATGCTCACCCCTTCCATAATACATTGTCTCTCTGTTCCATCTCTGCTGTGTGGATTGCAGTAGGACTGGATCAGAGGCCTGGTGTTAGTGGTGTCTCTCTGTTCGTAGGACTGGATCAGAGGCCTGGTGTTAGTGGTGTCTCTGTCCATAGGACTGGATCAGAGGCCTGGTGTTAGTGGTGTCTCTGCACATCTATTATTAACACCAGGAACGTTATTCAGTAGTGCACACCCTAGCAAAATGTATTGCAACGGAAAACAAAATGAGTTGGACAAGTCCAGATAGTCACTCCCTGTTTCAGTCAGGTTTCTTCCTTTTCGTGCCTAATGAACACGACCCAGGTCTTCAAAGGGTCTTTCCACCACCCTGTGCGGTCTATCTTTGGAGTATTTGTACCCAACCCACTGGCCTACTGACCCCTTCTCACCCTACGTTGGTACCCTTGGTACAGGTATGCACCAACACCAGCCCAGAGTGCACATTCACAAGACCCCCAAATTCACACAGTCCTGTGATTGAATACAGCTCCCTTTGTCCTCATTGGCTGTGTTCCCAGATCCCCCTCCAGGTCTCCTAGCCTCCTCCCTCTGAAGCCTGCAGACATCTGTACAGTCTGCGTCTGAAATGGCACCCTATTCCTTACGTAGTGCACTACTTTTGATCAGAGCCCTGTCAAAAGTAGTGCACTACATAGGGAATAGGGTACCATTTGGTACACGCGCACAGTTTGGTAACAGTTCTCGTGGCTCTTTGATAGTATTTACCATGCAGTATCATGACTGTATGCTTCAAAGACTCTTCATCTCCCCCCTCCCGTCTCCCACATTTCAAGCAGTATGTCTGTCCAGCTAGGAGCAGCAGATTCCTCTCTAATTCCCCTTTGAACTAATTCTAGTTCATTACCCTTCCCATTGTTCCTAAGCAGAGGGAACTAGACCATGAAGCTCACCGCTCTCTCACCCACCATTATCATAGCTCACCTCTCTCACCCACCATTATCATAGCCCACCTCTCTCACCCACCATTATCATAGCCCACCTCTCTCACCCACCATTATCATAGCTCACCGCTCTCTCACCCACCATTATCATAGCCCACCTCTCTCACCCACCATTATCATAGCCCACCTCTCTCACCCACCATTATCATAGCCCACCTCTCTCACCCACCATTATCATAGCCCACCTCTCTCACCCACCATTATCATAGCTCACCTCTCTCACCCACCATTATCATAGCTCACCGCTCTCTCACCCACCATTATCATAGCTCACCTCTCTCACCCACCATTATCATAGCTCACCTATCTCACCCACCATTATCATAGCTCACCTCTCTCACCCACCATTATCATAGCTCACCTCTCTCACCAACCATTATCATAGCTCACCTATCTCACCCACCATTATCATAGCTCACCTCTTTCACCCACCATTATCATAGCTCACCTCTTTCACCCACCATTATCATAGCTCACCTCTCTCACCAACCATTATCATAGCTCACCTCTCTCACCCACCATTGTCATAGCTCACCTCTCTCACCCACCATTATCATAGCTCACCTCTCTCACCCACCATTATCATAGCTTACCTCTCTCACCCACCATTATCATAGCTCACCTCTCTCACCCACCATTATCATAGCTCACCTCTCTCACCAACCATTATCATAGCTCACCTCTCTCACCCACCATTATCATAGCCCACCTCTCTCACCCACCATTATCATAGCCCACCTCTCTCACCCACCATTATCATAGCTCACCTCTCTCACCCACCATTATCATAGCTTACCTCTCTCACCCACCATTATCATAGCTCACCTCTCTCACCCACCATTATCATAGCCCACCTCTCTCACCCACCATTATCATAGCTCACCTCTCTCACCCACCATTATCATAGCTCACCTCTCTCACCCACCATTATCATAGCTCACCGCTCTCTAGCTCACCGCTCTCTCACCCACCATTATCATAGCCCACCTCTCTCACCCACCATTATCATAGTGCAACGCCTCTCTTTCTCTCTCTCTGAACTACTAGGCTATGTGGTGGGATTATGCTGCCACTTCATGTAGGGTGAAGTACAGTATATTAATGTTATTGGTTATGTATGCCCTATAATGCCTGGTTAAAACATGAGGAAATTGACTGCTCACTACTGTACTGCAGTGGTTCCCAAACTGTGCCCCCTCCCAAACAAAAAAAAAGAAATATATTTATTATTATATATATATATATATATAATTATTATTATTATTTTTTAGAGGAACTCAGTCCGGCTTTAAACCTACTCTTGATAGTTGTAATAGTAGAATGCAAAAGGTGTCATTTCTATATTAGGTATTGCATCATCAGTTCCTCTTGTCATGTCAGTCATTGCAGACCTTAGAGAGATATTTATAACTTGTCAGAAATGTCCAGATCAACTAGCCCATGTCAGATAATGTTTTTTTATTTAGGTTTATTAGCCCAAAGATGTTGTTGTATTTTTTTTGCCACTTAAATATCACATGAATACACATTAAGCATGGCAAAATGTATAGAATTGCAAAAAAAGATGTTTGCTTTAAAACTGCAATGCTTTCTTCACAGCCCATGACAAAATGTGTAGAATTGCAGGAAATGAGCTTTAAACCTGCAACATTCTCTCCACCAACAAGAAGGGTGTGAACAGTTGATGTCATGATCAGTGCTTGTGCCCATGGAAATATGTGGTGTGAGATGTTACCCAATGCTGGCAGGGGGGCCCTGCTGTACTGCACAGTATCACTAGTGCTCTACTCTACTGTATCACTAATGCTCTACTCTACTGTATCACTAATGCTCTACTCTACTGTATCACTACTGCTCTACTCTACTGTATCACTAATGCTCTACTCTACTGTATCACTACTGCTCTACTCTACTGTATCACTAATGCTCTACTCTACTGTATCACTAATGCTCTACTCTACTGTATCACTACTGCTCTACTCTACTGTATCACTAGTACTCTACTCTACTGTATCACTAATGCTCTACTCTACTGTATCACTACTGCTCTACTCTACTGTATCACTACTGCTCTACTCTACTGTATCACTAGTACTCTACTCTACTGTATCACTATTGCTCTAATCTACTCTACTGTATCACTAGGGCTTTTCTCTACTGTATCACTAGTACTCTACTCTACTGTATCACTATTGCTCTAATCTACTCTACTGTATCACTAGGGCTTTTCTCTACTGTATCACTAGTACTCTACTCTACTTGTATCACTAGTTCTCTGATCTACTCTACTGCATCACTACTGCTCTACTCTACTGTATCACTAATGCTCTACTCTACTGTATCACTAATGCTCTACTCTACTGTATCACTAATGCTCTACTCTACTATATCACTATTGTCCTACTCTATTGTATCACTAATGCTCTACCCTATTGTATCACTAGTGCTTTACTCTACTGTATCACTAGTGCTCTACTCTACTGTATCACTAGTGATCTACTCTACTGTATCACTACTGCTCTACTCTACTGTATCACTAGTACTCTACTCTACTGTATCACTATTGCTCTAATCTACTCTACTGTATCACTAGGGCTTTTCTCTACTGTATCACTAGTACTCTACTCTACTTGTATCACTAGTTCTCTGATCTACTCTACTGTATCACTACTGCTCTACTCTACTGTATCACTACTGCTCTACTCTACTGTATCACTAGTGCTCTACTCTACTGTATCACTAGTGCTCTACTCTACTGTATCACTAGTGCTCTACTCTACTGTATCACTAGTGCTCTACTGTATCACTAGTGATCTGCTCTACTCCACTCTACTTGAAAATGCACAAATTAGCCCACTTGTTTACCCTCTTATAGCAAAACACATGGAATACACATATCTGAATATCTTATTAAGTTGTCTTTATAATCCCAACCACCCAACCATTGTAAAATGTATTATGGGGTCTCTATCATCTTCCTGGCCCCTTCATGTTGCATCATGTGCTAGGCCTATATTTTTCCTCCAACTAACAAGCAAAGCAGCCAATCTGAAAGGGCCATTCCATCCCTATACCTAAGCATTTTAACCATCAACCTAATTATATTCAGCACAGAGCCTGCTAGTTGTTCAGAGAGAAGGGTTTCTCTGGTTTGATCTTTGCTACACGTTTCTTTCTCATACCTAAAATCATCTCCAAATGGCCTCTTACATGAGACTGCTCAGTGCTTCGAGAGAGATTCCTGTTGCTGCTGATGCTGATGCTGGTCATCTCTCTCCCTTTCTCTCCAGCTCTCTCTCTCACTCTCTCTTGTTCTCTCTCTTTCTCTTGTTCTTTCTCTTTCTCTCACTCTCACTCTCGTTCTCTCTCTCTCTCTCTCTCTCTCTCTCTCTTGTTCTCTCTCTTTCGCTGGTTCTCTCTCTCTCTCACCCACACCTTCTCTTGTTCTCTCTCTCTTGTTCTCTTTCTCTTGCTTTCTCTTGTTCTCTTTCTCTTGTTCTCTCTCTCTCTCTCTCTCCTGCTCTCACACACAAGACAAATTATCTCTCTCTATTTGCTCTAGTGAGGGAGGATGGCTGCCAAACAGATCATGTCCAGGCTTGCTCCCCTCCCCTTTTAAATGCACCGCATCAGGTAAGATAGGATGACTGAGAAAGAAAGAGTTTTAAATGAGTTAAACCAATCATAAGTCAAAGAGGAAGAGCCCTGGGTGGTTGGATGTTGTCCTGCATAATGACAGGGGGTCGTTTTTTTTTATTAGAGGATCTGAAACACAGTATGGAGTTCTTGGCTTTGTAGTGGGTTCCACGTCACCATCGTCGGAAGCATCATCCTCCATTCAGCCAGGCTCTGGAAAGTATCCCTGAGGACACGTATTCCACTGCTGCTGTATTTATGTGTGTGAGTGCTGCTTTTTGCATACAAATGTATTCTCTCACTGCAGGACTGTTTCTTCAAGTTATACTGTAGAAGTCATTGCATGATAAAGGACCCACCAGTGTGTGGATAGCTGCTTGGCCTTGCACTGCTTATTTTGTGTCTTGAGGAAAGCAGGAAAACAGGGTGTAATGATTTAGCTAGTGTGGAAATACAAGAGGTTGTGACATAATTAAAGATAATAGAGGATTGTGGGAAGGGAAACTACTAAATCGGTTCTATTAAACCCTAATTTTATCAGGTAAATTGACTGAAAGCAAATTCTCATTCACAGCAACGACTTGGGGAATAGTTACAGGGGAGAGGGTGGTGGGTGAACCAATTAATTAAAGTGATGTGTGTTCGAGAGCTTGATCATGCAATGAGCCATATGACTTACAGTACAACGTCTCGAGCTGAAAAAGTTTAAAACCCCAGGATTAGATGGTACTTTATTGTTGGTTTTCACAGAAGTTTGTATTACGTTCAGAAATTGCACTGCACTTATAAATCTATCAGGGACACATCACATCCACTAATTAGACTATCAGGGACACATCACATCCACTAATTAACCTATCAGGGACACATCACATCCACTAATTAACCTATCAGGGACACATCACATCCACTTATTAACCTATCAGGGACACATCACATCCACTTATTAACCTATCAGGGACACATCACATCCACTAATTAACCTATCAGGGACACATCATGTCCACTTATTAACCTATCAGGGATAATGTCCTGTGTCCTGTGTTGTCCAACTTCATCCTCTATCCATTGTATTCATCCAGCCTCTTATATCCTATATTCATTGTGACATAGTGATTGCATCAACTCATACACAGTATCACTTCATCTTGTCATTGTAATGTAAACAACAACAGTGAAGAAAGGCAAGCAGCCTGTGTGTGGATGGAGTTACTGATCACATGTGGGTTTACTGTCATGTTTAAGGTAGCTTTGTATATTCAGATATGTTTTCAATTATGGGTATATTTTGGTATAACAAAGGCCCTGATGTTTGACTGACTGACTGGCTGAATGACTGACTGGCTGAGTGACTGAATGACTGACTGACTGACAGACTGAATGACTGGCTGGCTGAATGACTGAGTATCTGACTGAATGACTGACTGACTTACTGACTGGCTGGCTGACTGACTGAATGACTGGCTGACTTGCTGACTGATATTGTAGCTGGAGCGACAGACAGAACTGTCCATTAGAGAGTAAGGGAAAGGAAGACGTATGATTGTGCCGATTTAGAATGAATCAATTCCTAAATGATGAAATTGGGTTACTGATTAGGTTATAGCAGCAACGTCAATGACCCACTTCTCTCTACATTATGTTCATTTAACAAAACAAAAAAAGTTGTTTCAGCAAAAGGCAAAATGAGATGTTTCTTGGGTACAATAGCTATTGATTAGTGTTGATCATCATGAATCAAATCTATAACATCCCTTCTCTATGCGAAGGAGTGCAACTGCTGCCATACGTATACAGTTAGTGCTAGAACCCATGTGACAACCTGTCAGTTGAACCAATCAGCTGAAGACCATTATTACCTGGGCCAGTGATTATTTTGAGGCTGGCTGTTGGGATTATCACTAACCATCAAATGAAAAGTTAAAGAAAACTAATGCCAAATTAAGGTAAACAAGAAATATCCAACAAGATAGGAAAGACAGTCTGAAAAAGGATATGTTTCTATCCATGAGGAGATATTCTCTATTGTTTAAAACATACCCAGAACCAAACCAAATGTTTCCTACTTTAGTAATACCACAACTGCCCCCCCAGACATAGGCTTTTACCTTCTGACATAACAGAGGATCATGCACTATGCTTGAAGAACACTGTGAGTTGAGCCGTTTACATTGTTGTAATGATGTATGATCTTCAAGAGCAGTGTGCAGCAGGGTCATATTCGTTAGTGCAAAACGAAGCAAAAAAGGTTTTGCAACGGAAAACAAAAACAATAGTTTCTTAATGGATAAGTTCAGCTAGTCCCTCCCCTGCTGAGGGAATACAACCCAGGTTTCTGAGTCAGATTCACTGTACATTCTCCATATGCACAGCACCATGTCTGATTTGCTCTTATATAAAACATGAAGCTGCAGGCATGGAGCCAAAATAACCCACTGCAGCCTCAGCTACCTATCTGTGTTCAGCTCTCTTCTGCAGCTGGTGTTGGATTTCTCTTGCTTGTCTCCCGTTTCCACTTGGCATTTGTTAGGACAACACCGAGATGTTTCCTCACATCCCCTTTATGTAAAAGCTACTCTCCTATTAGTTCCGTTGTTGTATTGGGGCAGAAACAAGTATGACAATCCTTTTTTAGGAAGAAACGGAGCTAAGCACTGTGCCTTGGGGGATCCCAAACAAATGAAATACTGTTGCAACAGATGGATAAGGGAGAGAGATGTAGAAAGAGAGGAGGGTGAAGGAGGAGGAACGCACAAACAAACAAATTAACCCTGGTGACTCAGGTAAAGTAAATGAAAGCTTCAACAACAGGCCATTGACGTTCATTCGCTCCTCAGAGAGAAATTCTCCCAGTGTGTGGAATATCTTAGGACTAACAATGTATGACTCACCTTACAGTGAAAATTAAAGCCTGTACTCTGTGAGCATGTCTTCAGGTCATATAATGAAAGCCTGAACTCTGTGAGCATGTCTTCAGGTCATATAATGAAAGCCTGAACTCTGTGAGCATGTCTTCAGGTCATATAATGAAAGCCTGAACTCTGTGAGCATGTCTTCAGGTCATATAATGAAAGCCTGAACTCTGTGAGCATGTCTTCAGGTCATATAATGAAAGCGTTAGAGGACCGTGCACTGTGTTTCAGCCTGACTCACACTCTGACTGATCTTCCTCAGTTGGAGTCAGGGATCAAACTGTACTCAATTAGCGTCCCTGTATTTATAGGCCTTCAGGCTGCTAGGCTTATCGTTTTCTGCTCGCTGTTCACAGTTGTATATATTTCTATTTTCAGTCATAGCTCACTGCTGAGCCGCCGAGTTAGACAGGTTAGTACATGTAGTACTCATAAGAATGTGTGTGTGTAGACTATAGCGACCCTGTCACATGCCCATGCCTAGTGTGTGTGTGCGTGTGCGTGTAGGCACTCCTTTGATGACCTACTTGGACTCTATACAGTACGTACGTTCCATGTGAGAACGTTCTAAATGCTAAGGCACATGTTTTCAACAGCCATTTCAGCAAAAGGCAACAACTATGCATAATAGTAAGATCTCACTGTCCTCTTTGCAAAGAGAGGAGGTTGCTGCCACTTGTAGTTCTAGAACCTGGACAGGATTCTAGAAGAGCTAGAAGGCTTGAAAAGTGGGGCCTGGGCAAACTATTGAGAACTTCACTCTTCTGTGATGAACCACGTGATGGACTGGAATATGGGATATAGTATGCTGCCCACTCTCAGAATCTCACGTCACAATTAGATGTTCATCCATGTTTCTTTAACGTCAAATTTCTAAGTTGTTCCACTCATCAAATGTCAAAGTGTTTAAGATTAAGTTCAGGCATTAACTCTGAATGGTGAAGGTTAGGCATTAACTCTGAATGGTGAAGGTTAGGCATTAACTCTGAATGGTTAAGGTTAGGCATTAACTCTGAATGGTTAAGGTAAGGCATTAACTGAGAATAGTTAAGGTAAGTCATTAACTCTGAATGTTGAAGGTTAGACATTAACTCTGAATGGTTAAGGTAAGACATTAACTCTGAATGGTTAAGGTAATGGTTAAGGTCTGGGATAGGCTTAAAACCAAAATATCAAAAACAACTTTCTATCGCTGGATTCAAACTTGCAACCTTTGGAAATAGAGGCAGATGCTTACACCCATCCCTGTCCACATGCCCTGGCAAAACCGAAATCTACTTCAAAGTAACATGCTCACTGTTGCCCCTAGTGGCCGGTTTCCACTTCATCTCCCAACGTCCTCAGACATGGATGGACGTCCAATACTGACTTGTATCACAGGTGACCTGGCTGATAGTATGAGAATCATATCTAACTCTAGATCTACTCTGGATTGGATCTACTCTGGATTGAATCTACTCTGGATTGAATCTACTCTGGATTGAATCTACTCTGGAGTGGATCTACTCAGGAGTGGATCTACTCAGGAGTGGATCGACTCTGGATTGGATCGACTCTGGAGTGGATCGACTCTGGATTGGATCTACTCTGGATTGGATCTACTCTGGAGTGGATCTACTCAGGAGTGGATCTACTCAGGAGTGGATCGACTCTGTATTGTTTTCACTTTAAGAATGTGTCCTAATACTACTACTGTTAGCTAACTGTTAGGGACATGTTTTTGTGGTGGTATCTGGGATTCGCACCCCGGCTCCCGTGTTCAGTGTCCCAGCCTTAACGCTGGTCGATGGGGCGAGACACTGCTCTTAAAATAGGCCAGCTGCCAGAGAGATGTGCCCAGCGATCGCTCTTCCCGCATGCATGGTGAGAGTGGAGCTAACTGGGGCGTGATGGTGCCCACTGCACAGAGCTCAACCCCCTCCTCTCCCCTGCACTTGTCTCCTATCCCTCCCGCAACACAGTGAAGAAATCAACGGAGATTCAAATAGATTAGATCAGAAAATCTTTCAAGTTCCCGATGAGGCCATTCATTTCACTGCATACATAATACACATACACACCACTACACATACAGCAGGCCTGTTTTAAAGGCTGGATGGGCCAGTAGAGAAAAACCACTGTGGATAATGACCTTAATAATAGATTTATTTGGAGTGGATTACTTTGGATATCTACAGTTTAGCTCAAGGGGTTGCTTTGTACTCTGTATGATGGCTTCATGACCCTTTGCATAACTTTTGACCTGTGAAATGTGACTCTTGTCCCAGACCCCATTGTAGCTGCAAAGATAAGGCACTGACGTTGCAACAGAGCAACCTTGTCTCTGAGCATTTCATATTATTCTGTACGAACCTCTCCATTTAGAATGATATGTTTCGTTTGGTACGGTTACACACTGTAAGACAGATGGCTACTTAATGCAAAAACAAAAGGGAGGTGGATGGGTGGGCATATAACACAAATGTCTAGCAACCCAAAGGTTGCGAATTCGAATCTAATCACAGACAACTTTAGCATTTGAGTTAATTTGCAACTTTTCAAGTACTTACTACTTTTTAGCTACTTTGCAAATGCTTAGCATGTTAGCTAACCCTACCCTTAACCCTTTTAGCTAACCCTTCCCTTAACCCTAACCTTAACCCTTTAAATTTAACCCTAACCCCTAGCCTAGCTAACATTAGCGAGCTAGCTAATGTTAGCTACCTAGCTAGAATTCGTAACATATCGTACATTTTGAAAAACGTAACATATTGTACGTTTTTTCAAATTCGTAACATGTTATACGATTAGCAAATTTTTTACATATCACACATTGTAATTCATAACATATCATAAGAAATGGTCATCCACAAATTAATACATACCATACGAAACGTAACATATCATACTAAAAGGAGTGTTTCGGATTTATGTGCAGAATAATACAAAATGCTCTGAGACCAGGTTGAAGAGAGAAGAACTTTATAGAAGAGTTTGTCACCACCACTCAAAAAGACTTTTTCCTCCTCTTTGGCCCTCTCACTCCGGTTCACCTGGTGGGTAGGTAACATTTGGAGGTAAATTGTTTATTTCTCTCGCACGTGTTAAAAGTTCCAATGAGTACAACAACTCCATCATAGAGGGGGGGGAAGAAGGTATTTGCAAATGTGATCCACTCGCAGTTCTATGCAACGATTTTGTTATAAATATGTTGACTGAAAAATGTCAAAAAAGTTGTTCTTTTTTCTTTTTCTTTTGGATGACTGAACCCGTTCTCCTCTTCTTCCTACAGAAGTTAGACACCGCCAATGGAGAGTGCACTGTAACGAAGGGAGAACATCACAACCAAACTCGTGATGCATTAGGACCCATCTGGGAATGGCGGTTGATTGCAGACCTCTTTTAGAACTGTTGTGTCACACTGAAAGCAGCGTTCAGGCGGAGTTTGTGTATCGAATAACTAATAAACGGAGTCGTATTTCAGTCATATAGTACTTCATGTAAATGACCACAAACTGTATAAAGCCACGTTTTCTATTGTTATTTTCTAATTTTCTGTCGATAAGACTATCCAGGTGTGAGTCACCTTTGGCGTGCGTCAGACTTTCCTATTAATTCCAATGAAACCTGGGCTCAAGCAGTGCTGCTCGGTGAGAGTCTGTCGCTGCTCAACTTAAAATTGCGACTCACACCCAAGAACACTTCATAAAGTGTCTCGCAACTGGATCATGCAGGCAAAAGTTACTCATCCACTGTAACAGCTAAAACCTACTGTTTTCTCCACGCCCCATTGTAACAGCTACTGTTTTCTCCACTCCCCATTGTAACAGCTAAAAACCTACTGTTTTCTCCACGCCCCACTGTAACAGCTAAAAACCTACTGTTTTCTCCACGCCCCATTGTAACAGCTAAAAACCTACTGTTTTCTCCACGCCCCACTGTAACAGCTAAAAACCTACTGTTTTCTCCACTCCCCATTGTAACAGCTAAAAACCTACTGTTTTCTCCACGCCCCATTGTAACAGCTAAAAACCTACTGTTTTCTCCACTCCCCATTGTAACAGCTAAAAACCTACTGTTTTCTCCACGCCCCACTGTAACAGCTAAAAACCTACTGTTTTCTCCACTCCCCGTTGTAACAGCTACTGTTTTCTCCACGCCCCGTTGTAACAGCTACTGTTTTCTCCACTCCCCATTGTAACAGCTACTGTTTTCTCCACGCCCCGTTGTAACAACTACTGTTTTCTCCACGCCCCACTGTAACAGCTAAAAACCTACTGTTTTCTCCACGCCCTGTTGTAACAACTACTGTTTTCTCCACGCCCCATTGTAACAGCTACTGTTACTAGCTCCCCAGTTAGTTGCTATTGAGACTAACATGTCTGAGCTGTCTCAGTAGCTCTATCACAGACACCTCCCAGTAACCTCCCTGTGACCTCCCTGTGACCTTGAGTCTCATCTCCAGATCATTACTCCCTCTGGCCTCTCTCACTACCCTCACAGGACTTCTGATTGGTCAAGGAAATGAGCTCAGAAATCTCATTGGCCGTGGACAACGGTGTGAGGTGCCCCAGCTGCTTTGTCCTCAGTCAGAATAATGTGATCGCCTCTTTAAGACACCTGGAAGTCATTTAGGAGCTATATCGGTAACCAAAAGTGCCAGCATAGATACAGAGTCAGACTAAGCCTCAATGCATCCCCTTAGCCTTGATTGAGGGATAGATTACACTGTTGATTATAGCTGAAGACATCCAGTCCAAAAGACAAGTCCTTGCTGGTATGTTTCCTGATCCAGCATGTTGCTGACTAGCATGTTCTGCTCTGCGCAAGGACCATTCATTCAGGTACTGTATCACTGAGTTATAGACTGCAGTTTATAGGCTGAGCATGCAGTACGTGCTTGATTAGCTTAGGTCTGTGAGATAACAGAGATAAAACTAACTGAATATTTCCGTACTGTCCGCTGAGCTCAGCATTGTTAGATCTCTCTGTCATTGATTACCCAATGCTCTTGTTTACATCTGGGCTACACACACGCACACACACATGCACGAGAACGCATGCACACACGCAAGCACTTGAACACACACACACACACACACACACACTCACACAAAACACAACACGTTATAAATGACAATATTTTACAATCTGTATGGGGATTAGATTAGTATATAAAAGGCTGACATTCGAGAAGAATATGATTCTTTTAAGATATAATCAAAGTATGATATGGAATCAGCTGAATGGCAATAACCTCTGGGGGAGGTCAGTCCAAGGCCAGAAAGAGTCACATAAGGATATTGGGTCTTAATTTGATCACTCTGTTGCAAGACATTTTAAACTTGTCGTGTATTTGAGGTTTAAAAAAGCTTCCGAATTTTGAGATTTCCACTTTGAAATTTCAGACTTGATTTTCCCTCACATAAAATGTATCAACCCCTACAAAAATGTCCATTACTTACAATCCACAAAACAATTCAAATGTTCTGTTGCTGCAGGATTATTTTCCTGCTGTAGTAAACTGGCTCAAATTAAGATCCTACATCTGTAGTTCGCAAACAGAACAGCACCGTTTCTTTCTAATAGTTTAGCTGCCCTTGATTGAGCTTTCCAGGCACAGTGGAACCAATAGAATAATCCCCAAAGTGCAAAAGCCACTCCTCTGGCACCCAGGGCAGGCTCAATCAAACGTTCAACCAAACACTTTAAAGAAAAGAAAGACTATGTGAGTTCAGCTCATTGGAGTGACATTGTCAAGGAGGACTAGAAATATCAATGTTTTTCATCTTCTCTGATGAATCTCTAACTCTCTATCAATGACACACATGGTGTAACAGAGAGATGAACAGAGGACTGATTAAAGTGTGTTTGGCAGAGTGTTCCTCTCTATCAAGAAACAACATGGTGTAACAGACAGGTGAACAGAGGACTGGCTGGCAGAGTGTTCCTCTCTATCAAGGAACAACATGATGTAACAGACAGATGAACAGAGGACTGGCTGGCAGAGTGTTCCTCTCTATCAAGGAACAACATGGTGTAACAGACAGATGAACAGAGGACTGGCTGGCAGAGTGTTCCTCTCTATCAAGGAACAACATGGTGTAACAGACAGATGAACAGAGGACTGGCTGGCAGAGTGTTCCTCTCTATCAAGGAACAACATGGTGTAACAGACAGATGAACAGAGGACTGGCTGGCAGAGTGTTCCTCTCTATCAAGGAACAACATGGTGTAACAGACAGATGAACAGAGGACTGGCTGGCAGAGTGTTCCTCTCTATCAAGGAACAACATGGTGTAACAGACAGATGAACAGAGGACTGGCTGGCAGAGTGTTCCTCTCTATCAAGGAACAACATGGTGTAACAGACAGGTGAACAGAGGACTGGCTGGCAGAGTGTTCCTCTCTATCAAGGAACAACATGGTGTAACAGACAGATGAACAGAGGACTGGCTGGCAGAGTGTTCCTCTCTATCAAGGAACAACATGGTGTAACAGACAGATGAACAGAGGACTGGCTGGCAGAGTGCCACAGGGGCAGAAGTGGATGAAAAACATCCAGTAGAACAACAACAGAACTTGTCTTATGACATTGACTCTCTCTGTAACACTGCTGTAGTGGCTACAGTACAGAGGATCATTGTTCCTCAGATGCCTCCCCATGCAGCCCTCCCTTACTCCACTCACTCACTCACTCACTCACTCTGCCCCCCCCCCCTCCCTCCCTCCCTCCGTCTCTCCCCCCTCTCTCTCTCTCTCTCTTTCTCTCTATATCTCTTTCTCTCTCTCTCTCCTCCCCTCTCTCTCTCCCTTTCTCTACCCCCTATTTCCCCCCTCTCTCTCCCTCTGTCTCTCTCCATCCCTCTGCCCCCCTCCTCTGTCTCTCTCCCTCCTTCTGTCTCTACCCCCTCTTTCCCCCCCTCTCTCTCCCTCTGCCCCTCTCTCTCTCTGCCACTAGTCTAATTAGCTAACAATATCACAACAAAGTAACATTCCCACACCACAAACATAACATGAGGACATGAAGTGATATTGCGCAACATGGCTTCAGTCGGGCGATTTGAACATTTACCATTGTTTTCTATGGGGATTTTTCATTTCATGCATTTGATTTCAATCCACTTCATGAATTGGGAACATAATTGACCCAAACCCTGTTGTGTAAAATGACGCCAAAAGTGCAAGATGCCAAAACATGAGGTAACCAGGCTAACAACACTATAGCTATGACATAATACAGAACATGTAGTTTGCCTGCGCTATGTTTCTCACAGGATTACACAACATTAACAGCAGCAGCACTGGAGTGTGTGTCAGTCCAGTCTCAGATGGAGTGGGAGGAAGGTTTTATATAACAGAGTCGTCACTAGGTTTCATGTATGAGGATCCATGCTGCTAAAGCTTCTCTGTTTCTGCCTCCCTCAGGACCAGCTCCAATCATACTGTCCTACTTATATAAAACATCAGATGTATTTTGGACCTTCCTACAATGCCTGTCGGTGAATATGAGCACTGAGACCCAAAATAGCACGTTATTTTCACCGGTGAAGAGATAAGTTGAAAGACAAGAGAAACCCCATACGCTTCTCTGTCTCGTAATCACCTATTTTATTAAAGCTTCAAATGAGCTCAGACCAGAGTCAGACATCTGAACATCTTACACGTCTTCGGTGATAATAAACATTAACGGGGCAATCTGGGGTATAAAGCGGCGCCGGGAAGAAATGGCAGCAGTTTTACGGGCGCCCAACCAATTGTGCTCCAAGCCATAAGACTCCTGAACAGGTAACCAAATGGCTACCCGGACTATTTGCATTGTGAGCCCCCCCCCACAAACCCTCTGTTTATCATATATGCATTGTCACTTTAACCATATCCACATGTACATACTACCTCAATCAGCCTGACTAACCGGTGTCTGTATGTAGCCTCGCTACTTTTATAGCCTCGCTACTGTATATAGCCTGTCTTTTTACTGTTGTTTTTATTTCCTTACTTACCTATTGTTCACCTAATACCTTTTTTGCACTATTGGTTAGAGCCTGTAAGTAAACACAAGGTCTACCTGTTGTATTCAGCATTTCACTGTAAGGTCTACTACACCTGTTGTATTCAGCATTTCACTGTAAGGTCTACTACACCTGTTGTATTCAGCATTTCACTGTAAGGTCTACTACACCTGTTGTATTCAGCATTTCACTGTAAGGTCTACTACACCTGTTGTATTCAGCATTTCACTGTAAGGTCTACTACACCTGTTGTATTCAGCATTTCACTGTAAGGTCTACTACACCTGTTGTATTCAGCATTTCACTGTAAGGTCTACTACACCTGTTGTATTCAGCATTTCACTGTAAGGTCTACTACACCTGTTGTATTCAGCATTTCACTGTAAGGTCTACTACACCTGTTGTATTCAGCATTTCACTGTAAGGTCTACTACACCTGTTGTATTCAGCATTTCACTGTAAGGTCTACTACACCTGTTGTATTCAGCGCACGTGACAAACTTTGATTTGATTTGATTTGCAGGTGCTACATCCATTCTTGGAATCATAAATGAATGATATTTACTCATTGATTCTTGAAGAATATAACTTAGAAATGCCTCATGAGCTCAGCTCAACTGTCGTACCCCATCAGAACCCATAATATAAGCTTGTTTTACTCCAATGTTTGTAAGCAAAGTAAATGTAAACAAACACTATATACGTAGCCTCAACATGGTTAAAACTATCATTTTGATATCATGGATAGTCAGTCTCTGCATCCATAACTCTGTCTACTACTCAACACACTTCTTCTACTACTCAACACACTTCTTCTTCTACTCAACACACTTCTTCTACTACTCAACACACTTCTTCTTCTACTCAACACACTTCTTCTACTACTCAACACACTTCTTCTACTACTCAACACACTTCTTCTAATACTCAACACACTTCTTCTACTACTCAACACACTTCTTCTAATACTCAACACACTTCTTCTAATACTCAACACACTTCTTCTACTACTCAACACACTTCTTCTACTACTCAGCACACTTCTACTACTCAACACACTTCTTCTACTACTCAACACACTTCTTCTACTACTCAACACACTTCTTCTTCTACTCAACACACTTCTTCTACTACTCAACACACTTCTTCTACTACTCAACACACTTCTTCTAATACTCAACACACTTCTTCTAATACTCAACACACTTCTTCTACTACTCAACACACTTCTTCTACTACTCAGCACACTTCTACTACTACTCAACACACTTCTTCTACTACTCAACACACTTCTTCTACTACTCAACACACTTCTCCTTCTACTCAGCACACTTCTACTACTCAACACACTTCTTCTACTACTCAACACACTTCTTCTACTACTCAACACACTTCTTCTACTACTCTGCAGACTTCTTCTACTCAACACACTTCTTCTACTACTCAACACACTTCTACTACTACTCAACACACTTCTTCTACTACTCAACACACTTCTTCTACTACTCAACACACTTCTTCTACTACTCTGCAGACTTCTTCTACTCAACACACTTCTTCTACTACTCTGCAGACTTCTTCTACTCAACACACTTCTTCTACTACTCTGCAGACTTCTACTCAACACACTTCTTCTACTACTCTGCAGACTTCTTCTACTCAACACACTTCTTCTACTACTCTGCAGACTTCTTCTACTCAACACACTTCTTCTACTACTCTGCAGACTTCTTCTACTCAACTCACTTCCCGGGACAAAATAATAATTGATATGTTCACTGTAATCTGTCATACAGTGGGGAAAAAAAGTATTTAGTCAGCCACCAATTGTGCAAGTTCTCCCACTTAAAAAGATGAGAGAGGCCTGTAATTCATCATAGGTACACTTCAACTATGACAGACAAAATGAGCAAAACATTTTTTTAAATTAATTTATTTGCAAATAATGGTGGAAAATAAGTATTTGGTCACCTACAAACAAGCAAGATTTCTGGCTCTCACAGACTTGTAACTTCTTCTTTAAGAGGCTCCTCTGTCCTCCACTCGTTACCTGTATTAATGGCACCTGTTTGAACTTGTTATCAGTATAAAAGACACCTGTCCACAACCTCAAGCAGTCACACTCCAAACTACACTAAGGCCAAGACCAAAGAGCTGTCAAAGGACACCAGAAACAAAATTGTAGACCTGCACCAGGCTGGGAAGACTGAATCTGCATTAGGTAAGCAGCTTGGTTTGAAGAAATGTCGGAGCAATTATTAGGAAATGGAAGACATACAAGACCACTGATAATCTCCCTCGATCTGGGGCTCCACGCAAGATCTCACCACGTGGGGTCAAAATGATCACTAGAACAGTGAGCAAAAATCCCAGAACCACACGGGGGGACCTAGTGAATGACCTGCAGAGAGCTGGGACCAAAGTAACAAAGCCTACCATCAGTAACACACTACGCCGCCAGGGACTCAAATCCTGCAGTGCCAGACGTGTCCCCCTGCTTAAGCCAGTACATGTCCAGGCCCGTCTGAAGTTTGTTAGAGAGCATTTGGATGATCCAGAAGAAGATTGGGAGAATGTCATATGGTCAGATGAAACCAAAATATAACTTTTTGGTAAAAACTCAACTCGTCGTGTTTGGAGGACAAAGAATGCCGAGTTACATCCAAAGAACACCATACCTACTGTGAAGCATGGGGGTGGAAACATCATGCTTTGGGGCTGTTTTTCTGCAAAGGGACCAGGACGACTGATCCGTGTAAAGGAAAGACTGAATGGGGCCATGTATCGTGAGATTTTGAGTGAAAACCTCCTTCCATCAGCAAGGGCATTGAAGATGAAACGTGGCTGGGTCTTTCAGCATGACAATGACCCCAAACACACCGCCTGGGCAACGAAGGAGTGGCTTCGTAAGAAGCATTTCAAGGTCCTGGACTGGCCTAGCCAGTCTCCAGATCTCAACCCCATAGAACATCTTTGGAGGGAGTTGAAAGTCTGTGTTGCCCAGCAACAGCCCCAAAACATCACTGCTCTAGAGGAGATCTACATGGAGGAATGGGCCAAAATACCAGCAACAGTGTGTGAAAACCTTGTGAAGACTTACAGAAAACGTTTGACCTCTGTCATTGCCAACAAAGGGTATATAACAAAGTATTGAGATAAACTTTTGTTATTGACCAAATACTTATTTCCACCATAATTTGCAAATAAATTCATTAAAAATCCTACAATGTGATGT
This sequence comes from Oncorhynchus mykiss, assembly GCF_057628025.1. NCBI lineage: Eukaryota > Metazoa > Chordata > Actinopteri > Salmoniformes > Salmonidae > Oncorhynchus > Oncorhynchus mykiss. Next base: position 17,273,184 of record NC_143039.1, read on the forward strand.
AATTTTCTCATTTTGTCTGTCATAGTTGAAGTGTAGCTATGATGAGAATTACAGGCCTCTCTCATCTTTTTAAGTGGGAGAACTTGCACAATTGTTGGCTGACTAAATACTTTTTTGCCCCACTGTAGGTCATTACAGCATTGTAAACCTCCATGTGTCCTAATGATTTTACCCTAACATCGTACCATTCCCTCTACATTTTGTACCAGATATTGTGCCTGAAATGGTATTGAGACTTTACATATTGGTTTAGATAATTCGGCATAGAACCCACATACACTAAGTGTACAAAACATTAGGAAAACCTGGTCTTTCCATGACATAGACTGATCAGGTGAATCCAGGTGAAAGCTATGACCCTTTTGATGTCACCTGTTAAATCTCTATCAGTGTAGATGAAGTGGAGGAGACAGGTTAAAGAAAGATTTTTAAGCCTTGAGACAATTGAGACATGTGTATGACAAAGGATTTAAAGTGCCTTTGAACGGGGTACGGTAGTAGGTGCAAGGCTCTCCGGTTTGAATGTGTCAAGAATTGCAACGCTGCTGGGTTTTTTCACGCTCAACTGTTTCCCGTGTGTATCAAGAATGGTCCACCACCCTAAGGACATCCAGCCAACTTGGCACAACTGTGGGAAGCGTTGGATTTAACATGGGCCAGCATCACTGTGGAATGCTTTTGACACATTGTAGACTCCATGCCCTGATGAATTGAGACTTCTTCTGAGGGCAAAAGGGGGTGCAACTCAATATTAGGAAGGTGTTCCTAATGTTGTACACTCAGTGTAGCTAGAAAAGAGTGATGAATATGCCTTTGAAGCTGTGCTGCAGTGGGTTCACAGGGCCAGGTACAGGTACTTCAGAGCAAGACTCAAAGGGCCTTTAATCTGAGAGGAGACAGCAAAGAACAGAGAGTGTGCTTCCCAAATGCCACCCCTTTTCCTCTGTGATGCACTACTTTTAACCAGGGCCCATAGAGCTCTGGTCAAAAGTAGTGCACTATATATGGAATAGGGCAACATTTTGTGACTCACAGAGAGGATTCATGGTGGCACTAACTCTTTTATCCTCTCTCTGCAGCTGCCAAATGTAACACCCACACCGTGGTCCCATGTCTGACTACTAGACAGACATGAAAGTGACACTCCCCTCTGTTGGCCGATGTTGGTAACTGCAGCCCTTATCAGATCTAATGGTCAATTCAGCACATTTGATTTCAACAATAATAATAATAATAATAATAATACAAGTACCTCATCTTTTTTGATTTCATAAATATTGGTATTTGTCCATTTCTGTTGCATATACCTTTTCCATCAAGTTAGATACAATTGAATGGCTTTGGGTAGAGTAAAAATAGCAAGGATATTCCCTCACAGACGAGTGCTTTTAGCACGGCACAAGGTATTAGTTATGTGCAAAGACTTTGCTATGGCAGGTTTGCATGAATCCGACCCTATGACACTTGAGAATGATTCCCTCTGCTGGAGGGTACCCATACTGTACAAGTATACAAAGAGATTTATGAAAGAGATTTAAAGGGATCGAGTGAGAGGATGCACTTACAGGAAAACAATGAGATGAACTCCTATAGGTTTATAATACAGGTCAATTAGACTAAAGTAAGATGTAGGGAATCCTTTCATGAAACTGCATTGTTGTTATTGTCACTCTGAATACACAACGACTACAGAAAACAAATACATAGCTACAAATGTATTTATGGTGCACGCAGGGAAATGAAACAACGCAGAGAATCCCAGACATGATCAACACTTACACATCACAGACAATCATCTATCCATGAGTCACAGGTCCCCTAAATAACAGTGACTCGTCATTGATTTGTTGGTGTGGACTAGAAGATGGGGTGAGAATCAATGCTTTTATATACTATTTATAGATTTGTTGGTGTGGACTAGAAGATGGGGTGAGAATCAATGCTTTTATACACTATTTACAGATGTCTAAAAACACTTCTATAAAGTAGCTACTTGCAGGAATCCATTTGACCATTCCTGTCATATTATGATGCTGGATACGGTACTGTGCATTGCATGCTGGGTAGCAGGCCCTATGCAGGCTGGGTAGTCTTAGTAGTGTCAGAGCTGGCATGTGGTACAATACATTGGGCTGTGCAGGCCCAGGCCCACCAGACCCATGCCTGGTTTTTGCATTGTCAGCCACCTCTGTGTATAAAACACTGTGTGATTTCAGCCATCCCTGGCACCAACCTGGTCTCAGAGCATTTTGTGTTATTCTGCATGTAAATCCGAGACGTTCCATTTAGTGTGATATGTTACGTTTTGTATGGTATGTATTCATTTATGGATGTCCATCGTTCATTTCGTATGATGCGTTATGAATTACAATTCGTATTAGATGTTACAAATGTGCAGAACGTAGAATATGTTACGAATTCTCAAAATGTACAATATGTTACAAATTTGCTAAATGTATAATATGTTACGAATTCTAGTAAGGTGGCTAACATTAGCTAGGTTAGGGGTCAGGGTTAAGGGTTAATGCTAGGTTTAAGTTTGGTAAAAGGGTTAGAGTTCGGGTTAGCTAAAAGGGATAAGGGTTAGCTATCCATGAGGAGATTTGAACTCGCAACCTTTGGGTTGCTAGATGTTCATGTTATACGCCCATCTGTACACCCCAACCAACCACGCACGCATGCTACTTTCGTTTTTGCCGTAGCCCTTTCCTGCAGTCAAATGACCCAGTTGTCTCAGGGGTGGAATGTTATTAACATTTTTCATAATTAATGAACAGACAAAGATCCTGTGTTTCTATGTTTCTATGTCAAACATTATTATTATTATTTCAGTCTTCTGTGGTGTATATAAAGTGTAATATTGGAACTCAAACTCAAAATGTAATACATTTCAACTCTATATGTGACATGGTACAGGTGTCTTCTTTTTTAAAGCCCATAACCATGTGTGTGAGGTGGATACTGTTGTTAAGCCCATAACCATGTGTGTGAGGTGGATACTGTTGTTAAACCCATAACCATGTGTGTGAGGTGGATACTGTTGTTAAACCCATAACCATGTGTGTGAGGTGGATACTGTTGTTAAACCCATAACCATGTGTGTGAGGTGGATACTGTTGTTAAACCCATAACCATGTGTGTGAGGTGGATACTGTTGTTAAACCCATAACCATGTGTGTGAGGTGGATACTGTTGTTAAAGCCCATAACCATGTGTGTGAAGTGGATACTGTTGTTAAGCCCATAACCATGTGTGTGAAGTGGATACTGTTGTTAAGCCCATAACCATGTGTGTGAAGTGGATACTGTTGTTAAGCCCATAACCATGTGTGTGAGGTGGATACTGTTGTTAAACCCATAACCATGTGTGTGAAGTGGATACTGTTGTTAAGCCCATAACCATGTGTGTGAGGTGGATACTGTTGTTAAACCCATAACCATGTGTGTGAGGTGGATACTGTTGTTAAGCCCATAACCATGTGTGTGAAGTGGATACTGTTGTTAAGCCCATAACCATGTGTGTGAAGTGGATACTTTTGCTTCAAAGTAGATTTGTTTAAGACGACCAAGAAACACTCTGTGTGACCCAGATGTCGCCCACGGCAGTAAATTAAGTAACCATCTGTATTATGTAACCATACCAAACGTAACATATCATACCAACGTTCCAGATTTACATTTACTATGTTACGTCTAGTCTATGAGACCAGGCTGCTGGCACAGGCTCATCAGGCTGCCACCTCAGCACAATACCCTCCACTGACATTGCTGTGGATCCTTATTGGCAAATCCCCCTGAATCATCACTGGGGTTTACTGACCCATTGTTCAGACTTTTTAGCCCACATGCCCATTGACCACCACCTGCACCCACCTCTTACCCCACCCCAAACAGACTCCCCAGCTCCCCCCTGCCTCCCAATCCAAATAACCTCTGTGTATTGATGTTAGGAATCATCAGGTGGCTTCATGACAAAATACAAAAGAGTGAAACTGTTATTGTTGTATCTCTTCCTGAATGTTCCTCGTAAGAGTTGGCTGGTGGGCGAACAGCGGCAAATTTCAATTGGTTGCGTGTGGTCACACGAGGGCACATCAGGACACAAACACTGTACACAAGATTCAGTTGACCTCATATGACCGAGGGATGTCACCATGACTACACACTTACTGTATTACACAGTCTGGTTGTTCTCAAAAACATCTCACCAAATACCAGCCTGGTCTCATAGACTAGATGTAAGATAGTAAATGCAAATCCAGGACACTATAATGAATGATATGTTAAGTTTGGTATGGTGATTTAAGACATGGTTAGTTAAGGCAAAAACAAAAGTAGAGTGGTTGGATCGGCGTATAACTCGCATTGCAACTACATTGGAACCTTACCTTAATGCTTTTAGCTAACCCTTCCCCTAACCCTAACCTTCCCCTAACCCTAACCCTAACCCTTCCCCTAACCCTAACCTGGGGTGGCAGGTAGCCTAGTGGTTAGAGCATTGGGCTAGTAACCGAAAGGCTGCAAGATCAAATCTCTGAGCTGACAAGGTAAAATTCTGACATTCTGCCCCTGAACAAGGCAGTGTTAACCCACTGTTCCTAGCTGTCATTGAAAATAAGAATTTGTTCTTAACTGACTTGCCCAGTTAAATAAATCAATTTAACTTAACTCTTATCCTTATCCCTAACACCTAGCGTAGCTAATATTAGCCACTTAGCTACTTAGCTAGAATTTGTAACATATAATACGCTTTGAAAATTCACAACATATATGTACATTTTGCAAATTTGTAACCTATTGTATGTTTAGCAAATTTGTTGCATATAATACAAATTGTAATATGTAACATATCATACGAAATGACTGATGGCCATCCACAAATGAATACATACCATACGAAACCTAACATATCACACTAACTGGAGTGTCTCAGATTTACGTACAGCATAATATAAAATGCTCTGAGACCAGTTTGCAAATACCGTGTTTGTATTTGACTTTATCATTTTTTCCCCAACAATGTATTATTCGACATTGTTATTTTCTAATGAGGTCCTGATCAATTTATTTAATTTATATTCTATTGAAGTTGGGTTTTTTTTTGGGGGGGGGGGGGGTATGCCAATCAATGGTCTTGATGCACTCCTTCTAGTCTAAACAATGCAGAAATTATAATTCATGCGGGATTTGTAAGTGTTGAGACTCTATTGAGTAGATACGATGGGAGGGGCAATGTGTCCCCAAAAGGCTTGCTGGAACACTCTTCTACTGTGGGAACTTACCTCAAGCGCTATGATGATGTCACACAATGGGGAAAATGTATCTACAGTGTGCTATATGGTACCATCTACAGTGTGCTATATGGTACCATCTACAGTGTGTTATATGGTACGATCTACAGTGTGTTATATGGTACCATCCATCTACAGTGTGCTATATGGTACCATCTACAGTGTGTTATATGGTACGATCTACAGTGTGTTATATGGTACCATCCATCTACAGTGTGCTATATGGTACCATCTACAGTGTGTTATATGGTACCATCTACAGTGTGTTATATGGTACCATCCATCTACAGTGTGTTATATGGTACCATCCATCTACAGTGTGTTATATGGTACCATCCATCTACAGTGTGTTATATGGTACCATCCATCTACAGTGTGCTATATGGTACCATCTACAGTGTGCTATATGGTACCATCTACAGTGTGTTATATTGTACCATCTACAGTGTGTTATATTGTACCATCCATCTACAGTGTGCTATATGGTACCATCTACAGTGTGTTATATGGTACCATCTACAGTGTGCTATATGGTACCATCTACAGTGTGTTATATGGTACCATCTACAGTGTGTTATATTGTACCATCCATCTACAGTGTGCTATATGGTACCATCTACAGTGTGTTATATGGTACCATCTACAGTGTGATATATGGTACCATCTACAGTGTGCTATATGGTACCATCTACAGTGTGTTATATGGTACCATCTACAGTGTGATATATGGTACCATCTACAGTGTGCTATATGGTACCATCTACAGTGTGTTATATGGTACCATCTACAGTGTGTTATATTGTACCATCCATCTACAGTGTGCTATATGGTACCATCTACAGTGTGTTATATGGTACCATCTACAGTGTGTTATATTGTACCATCCATCTACAGTGTGCTATATGGTACCATCTACAGTGTGTTATATGGTACCATCTACAGTGTGATATATGGTACCATCTACAGTGTGCTATATGGTACCATCTACAGTGTGTTATATGGTACCATCTACAGTGTGATATATGGTACCATCTACAGTGTGATATATGGTACCATCTACAGTGTGATATATGGTACCATCCATCTACAGTGTGCTATATGGTACCATCTACAGTGTGTTATATGGTACCATCTACAGTGTGTTATATTGTACCATCCATCTACAGTGTGCTATATGGTACCATCTACAGTGTGTTATATGGTACCATCTACAGTGTGATATATGGTACCATCTACAGTGTGCTATATGGTACCATCTACAGTGTGTTATATGGTACCATCTACAGTGTGTTATATTGTACCATCCATCTACAGTGTGCTATATGGTACCATCTACAGTGTGTTATATGGTACCATCTACAGTGTGTTATATTGTACCATCCATCTACAGTGTGCTATATGGTACCATCTACAGTGTGTTATATGGTACCATCTACAGTGTGATATATGGTACCATCTACAGTGTGATATATGGTACCATCTACAGTGTGATATATGGTACCAGCCATCTACAGTGTGTTATATGGTACCATCTACAGTGTGTTATATGGTACCATCCATCTACAGTGTGCTATATGGTACCATCTACAGTGTGTTATATGGTACCAGCCATCTACAGTGTGTTATATGGTACCATCTACAGTGTGTTATATGGTACCATCCATCTACAGTGTGCTATATGGTACCATCTACAGTGTGTTATATGGTACCAGCCATCTAGGGGCGGCAGCGTAGCCTAGTGGTTAGAGCGTTGGACTAGTAACCGGAAGGTTGCGAGTTCAAACCCCCGAGCTGACAAGGTACAAATCTGTCGTTCTGCCCCTGAACAGGCAGTTAACCCACTGTTCCCAGGCCGTCATTGAAAATAAGAATTTGTTCTTAACTGACTTGCCTGGTTAAATAAAGGTAAAATAAAAAAATAAAAAAAATAAAAAAATCTACAGTGTGTTATATGGTATCATCTACAGTGTGATATATGGTACCATCTACAGTGTGTTATATGGTACCATCTACAGTGTGTTATATTGTACCATCCATCTACAGTGTGCTATATGGTACCATCTACAGTGTGCTATATGGTACCATCTACAGTGTGTTATATTGTACCATCCATCTACAGTGTGATATATGGTACCATCCATCTACAGTGTGTTATATGGTACCATCTACAGTGTGTTATATGGTACCATCCATCTACAGTGTGTTATATGGTACCATCTACAGTGTGTTATATTGTACCATCCATCTACAGTGTGCTATATGGTACCATCTACAGTGTGCTATATGGTACCATCTACAGTGTGTTATATTGTACCATCCATCTACAGTGTGATATATGGTACCATCCATCTACAGTGTGTTATATGGTACCATCTACAGTGTGTTATATGGTACCATCCATCTACAGTGTGTTATATGGTACCATCCACAGTGTGATATATGGTACCATCTACAGTGTGCTATATGGTACCATCTACAGTGTGTTATATGGTACCATCTACAGTGTGTTATATGGTACCATCCATCTACAGTGTGTTATATGGTACCATCCATCTACAGTGTGCTATATGGTACCATCTACAGTGTGTTATATTGTACCATCCATCTACAGTGTGCTATATGGTACCATCTACAGTGTGTTATATGGTACCATCTACAGTGTGTTATATGGTACCATCCATCTACAGTGTGTTATATGGTACCATCCACAGTGTGATATATGGTACCATCTACAGTGTGCTATATGGTACCATCTACAGTGTGTTATATGGTACCATCTACAGTGTGTTATATGGTACCATCCATCTACAGTGTGTTATATGGTACCATCCATCTACAGTGTGTTATATGGTACCATCTACAGTGTGTTATATTGTACCATCCATCTACAGTGTGTTATATGGTACCATCTACAGTGTGTTATATTGTACCATCCATCTACAGTGTGCTATATGGTACCATCTACAGTGTGTTATATGGTACCATCCATCTACAGTGTGTTATATTGTACCATCCATCTACAGTGTGTTATATGGTACCATCTACAGTGTGTTATATTGTACCATCCATCTACAGTGTGTTATATGGTACCATCTACAGTGTGTTATATTGTACCATCCATCTACAGTGTGCTATATGGTACCATCTACAGTGTGCTATATGGTACCATCTATATGGACCGGTGCCATTGATGGCCCTACAGAGCCCCACATGCAATCAAGACATATCAAGAGAAAAGGAAGTAGAGAGGAAAAGAGAGGAAGTAAAAAGTCAGATGCCTTCTGATTGGCTGTTGAGCATAACAATGTCTTTATTTGATCACCCTGTTGCAGGAAATTAAAAACCTGTAGTGTATTTGAGTTTTGAAAAAGGCTTCTGAAGTTTGTAATTTCCACTTGATTTTCCCTTACAAAAATTATAATCCACATAATAATGAACATTTCCTGTTGCTGCAGGATCATTTTCCTGCTGTAGCAACCTGGCTCAAATTAAGATCCTACATCTGTATGACAAGGATGGTCTAAAAGTCCTGGACGCGGCGGAGGGAGCCCACGTTGGCCTGCATGCCCCCCCACTCTGTGTGGCGTCTGTACTCGCCCCTCTCCAGCAGGTGCTGGCGCCCCCTGTAGTTGGGATGTTCGTAGAAGACCCAGGCGCCGTCCAGCACATTGGCAGAGTGCACCTCGGGGTGGCGGAAACGCTCAGACAGGTTGGGGCTGTCCTCACTGAACTCAATCATCTGACCGGCAAAGTCAGGGCGCTCGTACACGCGGATCCTGTGCATGCCAGTGGTCTACAACACAGTGGAGCACAGTTCCAAACTTCATCTGAACAATATCCCCAGGGATCAATCAGCTGTGTCATTATACCTGGGATATCAGTGTCCTCATACGGGACACCAACATCAGGTTTCAACAGATCAAAACACCACTGTGGTGTTAGAATGGAAATGGATGCACTATAATAATTACATTTGGTGTGTGTGTGTGTGTGTGTGTGTGTGTGTGTGTGTGTGTGTGTGTGTGTGTGTGTGTGTGTGTGTGTGTGTGTGTGTGTGTGTGTGTGTGTGTGTGTGTGTGTGTGTGTGTGTGTGTGTGTGTGTGGTTTGCATGCGTGCACGGATGCGTGTGTGCATGCATGTCTGTGTAGATCCCTGAATGAGTAATCAACATGTACCACTACCACGCACAAATAACCTCACAGTGGCTTGACTTACATGTCTGATAATCCGGCAGGACCTGATAGTGTCGTTGTAGCCCATCCAGCGCTGGTAGTCGGGGTACTCTCCCCTGGTCAGGATGTACTGAGAGCCCATGTAGTTGGGCCTCTCATAGACCACCCAGGCACCACTCTCCACCCTGATGGAGTTGCAGCGGCTGAAATGAGAGCTCAGTTCGGGGCAGTCGCCGCTGCACTCATAGTGGAGGCCCTGGAAGTTCCGGTCCTCATAGAAGAAGATCTGCACAAAGGATTGTTGTCTTTTTAAAAACGGTTACTTAAAAAAAAAAGAGGAAGGAACACACACACACACACACACACACACAGAGCCACCTATAGTACCTTCCCCTGCATGCGGTCCATGTTTGGATTATTCTTTTTAATACTATTCTACACACAATCAAAAATATCCCCCTAGACATATACGGTAATGTAAGGACTCTGCCCTGGGGGAGTTATATATATGTATGACATGGAAACGCATGGCCGGTGGAATCATTGTCATTCAAATGCGCACCACTATTAACTAGGGCACAACAGCTGATGCTGTGTTTGTTTTAAAACACCACGGCTTCATGCCAAGTTTAATGATCTGTTGTGTCGACACTGACCTTTTGATCCCACGGCGCCTGATTCCAGAATCTTTTTAATTTATCCAATAAAATTGTTGCCAGCGGCGAGCAGCAGTTCCTAGAACAAAGCTATTAGTCTGAATACACTGTCGTCTCTGATAGGTCCAGTTTGCTAATTCCTGTCTGTAACACTTTACCTAAAGCCAGCTGCTATAATGCCTTATGATGTAGTTATAATACATTGTAAGACTTGTCTGAGCATGTATGATCCCATAATAATCATCTCATTATGACCCTCACCAAATACCAGTCATTTTGAGTCAGCTAAAATGTTGATACATAGAGAAGCACAACATATTATAAGCCTTGTCAAAGACATTATAACAGCTCATATCCAGTACATGCTTATGACAAGTTATAAAGCATATACCGACATGCTTTACCTTTCTGTTGAATCGGTAGGTGCACTGTGACCAACTACCAGCATACAGTCTTTCTACAGATCATCAAATCAAATGTATTTATATAGCCCTTCGTACATCAGCTGATATCTCAAAGTGCTGTACAGAAACCCAGCCTAAAACCCCAAACAGCAAGCAATGCAGGTGAAGAAGCACGGTGGTTAGGAAAAACTCCCTAGAAAGGCCAAAACCTAAGAAGAAACCTAGAGAGGAACCAGGCTCTGAGGGGTGGCCAGTCCTCTTCTGGCTGTGCCGGGTGGAGATTCCAGATGAGTTCCTCTGCAGAACTATAGCACAGGGAAACAGTTATAGGCCCATCCCGGACCCTTTCCTGCATTACAAATCCTAGATAGGTATAAAAGTGCATCGCCTTATTTCTATTGACTTATACAGTTTTATTTCTGCACGTCTTTAGGTCGGTGAGGTAAAACCGTAGGACTGTGTGTTGTGAAATTCACTCCATAAAAAAAAAAAAAAAATGTACTGTATATATATAAATAATAGTACCAGTCATTAGTTTGGACACACCTGCTCATTCAAGGGTTTTTCTTTATTTGTACTATTTTCTACATTGTAGAATAATAGTGAAGACATTACAACTATAAAATAACACATAAGGAATCATGTAGTAACCAAAAAAGCGTTAAATAAATATTTTTGATTTTAGACTCGTCAAAGTAGCCACCCTTTGCCTTGAAGACAGCTTTACACACTCTTGGCATTCCCTCATCCAGCTTCACCAGGAATGCTTTTCCAAAAGACTTGAAGGATTTCCCACATATTCTGAACACTTGTTAGCTGCTTTTCCTTTACTCTGGGGTCCAACTCATCCCAAACCATTTCAATTGGGATGAGGTTGGGTAATTGTGGAGGCCAGGTCATCTGATGCAGCAATCCATCTCTCTCTCTCCTCTAGCCCTCACACAGCCTGGAGGTGTGTTGGGTCAATGTTCCAAATGATAGTCCCACTAAGCCCAAACCAGATGGGATTGCATATCACTGCAGAATGCTGTGGTAGCCATGCTGGTTAAGTATGCCTTGAATTCTAAATAAATCACAGACAGTGTCACCAGCAAAGCACCCCCACACCATCACACCTCCTCCTCCATGCTTCACGGTGGGAACCACACAGGTGGAGATCATCCGTTCACCTTCACTGCGTCTCACAAAGACACGTTGGTTGGAACCAAAAATAAACAAATTTGACTTATCAGACCAAAGGACAGATTTCCACCGATCTAATGTCCATTGCTCGTGTTTCTTGGCCCAAGCAAGTCTCTTCTTATTATTGGTGTCCTTTAGTTGTGGTTTCTTTACAGCAATTCGACCATTAAGGCCTGATTCACACAGTCTCCTCTGAACAGTTGATGTTGAGATATGTATGTTGCTTGAACTCTGTGACACATTTATTTGGGCTGCAATTTCTGAGGCTGATAACTCGAATTAACTTATCCTCAGCAGCAGAGGTAACTCTGGGTCTTCCTTTCCTGTGGCGGTCCTCATGAGATCCAGTTTCATCATAGTGCTTGATGGTTTTTGTGACTGTACTTGAAGAACTTTTGAAAGTTCTTGAAATGTTCCAGATTGACAGACCTTCATGTCTTAAAGTAATGATGGACTGTAGTTTCTCTTTGCTTATTTGATCTGTTTTTTCCATAATATGGACTTGGTCTTTTACCAAATAGGGCTATCTTCCGTATACACTCCCCTGCCTTGTCACAACACAACTGATTGGCTCAAATGCATTAAGAAGGAAATAAATTCCACAAATTAACTTTTGGCAAGGCACATCTGTTAATTGAAATGCATTCCAGGTGACTACCTCATGAAGCTGGTTGAGAGAATGCCAAGAGTGTGCAAAGCTGTCATCAAGACAAAGGGTGGCTACTTTTAAGAATCTTAAATATAAAATATATTTTAATTTGTTTGACATTTTTTTGGTTTCTATATGATTCCATGTGTTATTTCATAGTTTTGATGTCTTCATTATTATTCTACAATGTGGAAAATAGTAAAAATAAAGAAAAATCCTGAAATGAGTACATATGTCCAAACTTTTGACTGGGACTATGTATATATATATATATATATATATATATATATATATATATATATATATATATATATATATATATATATATATATATATATATATTAATAATAATTCACTCCATGGTTTCATGCCTGACATGAAAACAGGAGACTACGTAGGTATAATGTACAGTATATTTTGTGGTGTTGAGAGTGCAGTTGTAGACATCAGAATGAATTGGACATTTGGGCAATGTCAGCTATTTCAATCAGCAATGTCTTCTTTCTTTATAAAATAAATAAATACATGTAAGTCTACTTTTTGGGGGAAGTATTCAGACCCCTTGACTTTTCCCACATTTTGTTACATTTCAGCCTTATTGTCACGTTGTATAAATGATTGGAGACATGCGCAGGAATACGTAAGGAGGGTTTTTAATACTCCACCCAAAAATACAACATGCCATGAAAGGTACGGGGACGAAGCCCAAAACAAACACGCATACAAAACACAGGGATGTACCCAAACAAAAGGGCGAGGTAAAACCTCTAATAAGTATACGGGACGAGACCCACAACACACCACACGGGGTGAGATCCGTAATAACAAGTGCACAATACACGCAGCACGAAATCCGAAATAACAAAGCACAGGTTCTCACAAACCAACAAACATGGGAACAATAACCGCTCAAGACAATGGTGAACAGAGGGCACGTATACACACATACTAATCAGGGGGAATGGGAACCAGGTCTGTGTAATGAGATAAGACAGTCCGGGGTTGGTGGTGATGATCCAGTTCAGTGACGCCTAGAAGGTCGATGACGTAGACCTCTGGAACTGGTGAACGGAATGAGCAGCAGTACCGGGGGAATCCGTGACACTTATTCTAAAATGTATTTTAAAAAATGCTTTCCTAATCAATCCACACACAATACCCCATAATGACAAAGCAAAAACAGGTTTTTAGAAATGTTTGCTAATTCATATTCATAAGTATTCAGACCCTTTACTCAGTACGTTGTTGAAGCACCTTTGGCAGCGTCTTGGTGATTCCAAACTTCTCCCATTTAAGAATGATGGAGGCCACTGTGTTCTTGAGGACCTTCAATGCTGCAGACATTTTTTGGTACCCTTCCCCAGATCTGTGCCTCGACACAATCCTGCCTCCGATCTCTATGGACAATTAATTCATGGCTTGGTTTTTGCTCTGACATGCACTGTCAACTGTGGGACCTTATATAAACAGGTGTGTGCCTTTCCCAAATCATGTCCAATCAATTGAATTTACCACAAGTGGATTCCAATCAAGTTGTAGAAACATCTCAAGCATGAACAATGGAAACAGGATGCACCTGAGCTCAATTTCGAGTCTCATAGCAAAGGGTCTGAATACTCATGTAAAAAGGTACATCTGCAAAAATGTAAACAAAAAATAACTGTTTTCGCTATATCATTAAGTTTTCGCTATGTCATTATGTTTTCGCTATGTCATTATGTTTTCGCTATGTCATTATGTTTTAGCTATGTCATTATGTTTTCGCTATGTCATTATGTTTTAGCTATGTCATTATGTTTTCGCTATGTCATTATGTTTTCGTTATGTCATTATGCTTTAGCTATGTCATTATGTTTTCGTTATGTCATTATGTTTTAGCTATGTCATTATGTTTTCGCTATGTCATTATGTTTTCGTTATGTCATTATGTTTTCGCTATGTCATTATGTTTTCGTTATGTCATTATGTTTTCGTTATGTCATTATGTTTTCGCTATGTCATTATGTTTTCGCTATGTCATTATGTTTTCGCTATGTCATTATGTTTTCGCTATGTCATTATGTTTTCGCTATGTCATTATGTTTTCGCTATGTCATTATGTTTTCGCTATGTCATTATGTTTTCGCTATGTCATTATGTTTTCGCTATGTCATTATGTTTTCACTATGTCATTATGTTTTAGCTATGTCATTATGTTTTCGCTATGTCATTATGTTTTCGCTATGTCATTATGTTTTCGCTATGTCATTATGTGTGTAGATTGAAAATAATAAATGTAATCCATTTCAGAATAAGACTGTAACATAATAGAATGTAAAAAGTCAAGGGGTCTGAATACTTTCCGAAGGCCCTGTATTTACATATTCTTTCTTTAGTGGTGGTGCATCTACAGACCCATGATCCTGGAACAGGGACCTAGCTCAACTGTAATGCTTGGTAACCTCTGACCATTGTTTTGGTTAACATTTTTAAAAATGTCTTTAACCTTTCTGGGTGACAACCAATTTGGGTGACAACCAACAACCAATGCTTTTTAAGTAGCATGTACATGTTGTTTCTCCGCATGAGATTTTGAGCTGATAATAGCTGTTATTTTGACAGGATCGTTATATGAAGACATACGGGTGTCATAATGAGACTATGACACATCTTACTATGCATTCAATCTGCATCACAAAGCATTACACCTATCGCTGTTAAGTAAAGTTTTTATCTCATGCAGCCCAGGTTTTGAAATCGGACTACAACTGTCACGAGAATCTATGGTCAGGACCAAAATAAAGGAATGAGATTCAGCCCATATCTGTCACTCAAGCCTGAATATTGTGCTCATATTGTAAAGACGTTTTTTAGATTTTCAACACAACTTTATTTGTACTTCTTACACACAATGATGCACATCCTCAACCCTTGGTGGTGACGTGCGGCACTACTTGACACAGCGGATGGAGCCTACGTTGGCCTGCATGCCCCCCCACTCGGTGTGGCGTCTGTACTCTCCCCTCTCCAGCAGGTACTGGCGCCCCCTGTAGTTGGGATGCTCAAAGAAAACCCAGGCGCCTTCGAACACCTTGCAGGAGTTCACCTCGCGGCTGTGCCAGCGCTCCTGGAAGGAGGGCATGTTGTCTGCCACCTCCATGCTCTGGCCCTCAAAGTTAGGTTTCTCCCACAGCTTCATTCTCCACGAGTTGCCCACCTGGAGTCAGGAAACAGAATCACAACAAGAACTAAATGTTAAAGCATATGTTTTTTTAGGGAAGATGTGACCATCTAAATAAAACAAATGATATCTTGACCTGCCCCTTTATGGCTGAACAATAACTGCTGCACAATCAGACATGTAAAATACACTTACAGTAGGGTGGTAAGGTCTGGTTAGGAACAAGCTCTGTAAGTGTGGTGCTAACCTGGGTATAATGATTACAGGTTGGTTATACTTCTCTATTCCATATGAACTCTTTCAAAAAAGTCTCATATTGTCCATCCATCCACTCTACTCACATTCCTAATGATGCGACAGGACCTGACGGTGTCATTAAATCCCATCCAGCGCTGGTAGTCAGGGTACTCTCCAGGGGTCAGCACGTACTGGAAGCCCATGTAGTTGGGCCTCTCGTACACCACCCAGAATCCCCCCTCCACCCTGACTGAGTTACAGCGGCTGAGGAAGGTGTGCAGGTCGCTGGAGTCACTGTCGCACTCATAGTACCGTCCCTGGTAGTTCCGGTCCTCGTAGAAGGTGATCTGACACCAAACATCATATAATTAAGTGATAATTCCTGAGAAGCCTGTAGTAACTTGTGGAATAGACACCAGCTGGAATGCCGTTTTAACCAATCAGCATTCAGTATTAGACCCACCCGTTGTATAATACACATTATGAGTTACTCTGCAACTTCAATGACATATGCAGTTTGTATATAACTTACTGTAGAGTTATACTTTATGATAACTTGGATAACTTTGTGACAGCTTTATCAATAACTGAATGTGGTAACTTTATAACTTTATAATGTGATAGCCTTATCAATAACTTCATGTGATCGCTTAATCAATAACTTCATGTGATTGCTTCATCAATAACTTCATGTGATAGCTTAATCAATAACTTCATGTGATTGCTTCATCAATAACTTCATGGGATAGCTTAATCAATAACTTCATGTGATTGCTTCATCAATAACTTCATGTGATAGCTTAATCAATAACTTCATGTGATTGCTTCATCAATAACTTCATGTGATAGCATTATCAATAACTTTGTGATAACTTTATGAATAACTTTGTGATTATTTTATCAATAACTTAATGTGATAGCTTTATCAATACCTTTGTGATAACGTTATCAATAACTTCATGTGATAGCATTATCAATAACTTTGTGATAACTTTATCAATAACTCTGCTTACCTTTTCCATGGTTAATTATCAGTAGGCCAGGCGTGATACATTAAACCACCAAGCTCCACCAATATTCTCTTTATATGCAGCCAGGACAATAAAAGCAAGCACATGGTTACTTAGCACTGTTCGAATTGGATATAATTCAATCAGCAATTCAAATCCAGACTCATCACATTGTTCAGAAGCACTGATGCCCCGATCTACAAACAAAGACAAATGGAAAGTGCAAACCATCCCAAATGCACTTTATACCGTACACCATGCTGACCAAAACAAGGGCACTAGAGGACATTGGTTTGATATCAAATGTTTTGGGTCAGGGCCCATCCTTTTTCATTTGTCAAAGAACCTGCAAGAGGTCTGGTCTCCACAACAGGACAAGAGGTCTGGTCTCCATAACAGGACAAGAGGTCTGGTCTCCATAACAGGACAAGAGGTCTGGTCTCCATAACAGGACAAGAGGTCTGGTCTCCATAACAGGACAAGAGGTCTGGTCTCCACAACAGGACAAGAGGTCTGGTCTGCACAACAGGACTATTCATGTGCATATTTTTGCCACTGCTGATGGTGCTTATGATGATGTCTATAACCCCTCTTAAAGGGACAGTTCACCAACACATTTCAAAATGGTAAATGTGTTGTGGTACCCTGAAATCAGGTTATGAACAAGGAGAAGGAGAGACTGCAGTCCATGCTTTGGGTTTGTTTACCCAGCCACTGTCACTGCCTGCTTAAAAAAAAAGTCTCGCTCCAAACTAATGTGAGACAATGTAACACACCAGATATCAGTGTTGTGGTACTCGAGAGGTCTTAAGACCACATATTGAGTGTCTCGGTCTTGTCTCAGTGTCGGGGATACATTTGTACTCGGTCTTGACTCACCGAGACCAGCCAAGACCAGCCGAGACCAGCGGAGTAAACAAGTCCTAATTATCAGCTTCCATTCAGTCAGCACATAAAACTCCTAATTATCAGCTTCCATTCAGTCAACCAGCTCTAAGTGGACAGTTTGATTTCACAGAAGTGTGACTGACTTGGAGTTACATTGTTGTTTAAGTGTTCCCTTTATTTTTTTGAGCAGTGTATATATCCATACACGCTTGCATACACATACATGATGAAATGATGTGTTATTATTGGTTGGCAGATTGCGGTGGGTTGTACATAGGTGTGCATATCTACTAAGACATATCACGGATCATAATTTAAGGATTGAGGTACAAAGGGAAATCCAATAGAAACATTAGGATCCTGGTGGCGCAGCAGACTAAGTAGTGTACAGGGCTTGAAGATCGCAGGTTTAAATCCTTCTTTTAAAAAGCTATACATACACTATATATACAAAAGTATGTGGACACCCCTTCAAATTAGTGGAATCAGCTATTTCAGCCACACCCATTGCCAAAAGGCGTATAAAATCGAGCACACAGCCATGCAATCTCCATAGACAAACATTGGCAGTAGAATGGCCTTACTGAAGAGCTCAGTGACTTTCAACGTGGCACTGTGATAGGATGCCACCTTTCCAACAAGTCAGTTTGTCAAATTTCTGCCCTGCTAGAGCTGCTGTAAGTGCTGTTATTGTGAAGTGGAAACATCTGGGAGCAACATTGACTCAGCCACAAAGTGGTAGCTCACAGAACGGGACCGCCGAGTGCTGAAGCGCGTAGCGCGTCAAAATTATCTGTCCTTGGTTGCAACATTTACCACTGAGTTCAAAACTGCTTCTGGAAGCAAGCCTAAAATCACCATGCACAATGCCAAGCGTCGGCTGGAGTGATGAAAAGCTCGCCGCCATTGGACACTGGAAAACGTGTTCTCTGGAGTGATGAATCATATTTCACCATCTGGCAGACTGACGGACAAATCTGAGTTTGGCAGATGCCAGGAGAACGCTCCCTGTCCGAATGCATAGTGTCAACTGTAAAGTTTGGTGGAGGAGGAATAATGGTCTGGGGCTGTTTTTCATGGTTCAGTCTAGACCCCTTAGTTCCAGTGAAGGGAAATCTTAACGCTACAGCATACAATGACATTCTAGATGATTCTGTGCTTCCAACTTTGTGTTAACAGTTTGGGGAAGGCCCTTTCCTGTTTCAGCATGACAATGCCCCTGTGCACAAACTGAGGTCCATACAGAAATGGTTTGTTGAGATCGGTGTGGAAGAACTTGACTGACCTGCACAGAGCCCTGACCTGAACCCCATTGAACCCCTTTGGGATTAATTGGAATGCCGACTGCGAGCCAGGCCTAATTGGCCAACATCAGTGTTCAACCTCACTAATGTTCTTGTGGCTGAATGGAAGCAAGTCCCCGCAGCAATGTTCCAACATCTAGTCGAAAGCCTTCCCAGGAGAGTGGAGGTTGTTATTAACAGCAAAGGAGGGGAACCAACTCCATATTAATGCCCATGATTTTGAAATGAGATGTTCGATGAGCAGATACTTTTGGTCATGTAGTGTGTGTTTGGACAATACCCTAATAAAGTATAATGATGTCCATTATCTTTAAGTTTGCCAATGATAATAATGTTACATTCTTTGAATGTTTGTTGGACGTTATCATCCTAAAGTTAGCTCAAACCCTAACTAGAACTTGGGACTGTGGACTGTTAGCTAATGCTCTGGCAGTTTGTTAATTGACATTCAGAATACTCAGAAGGTTGCTTATGAAATTGACTTGTCAGAAAAGTTTAGCATTGTGGTAGGATCATAGTGTCCTACCACCAAACTCATGGAACCTTGATGTTATCTTTTGCATCTCACCTCAACAGATCACAAAACGAGTTTCAGACATTTGCAAATAGTTCATTTTTTTATTGGATCATGTCACACAGACTCAATGAGACCAGAGACCAACTCGATCCCACGCTCAAAGGTCAAAGGTCACAGAGCCCTAGAACTCAGTGATCCTGCGGAAGGAGCCCACGGCGGCAGATGCGGCGCTCCAGTCTGTGTGGCGGGGGTACTCGCCGCGCTCCAGGAAGTACTGGCGTCCCCTGTAGTTTGGCAGCTCGTAGAAGGCCCAGGCGCCGTGGGTCACCATGCACGAGTACACCTCGCGGAACTTCAAGGCCTCGTAGACCGAGGGGCAGTCCTCGGCCCACTCCACCATCCGACCGCCGAAGTCTGGCCTCTCGTACAGCCTCAGCTTCCACACGTTGCCATACACCTAGCAGGAACAGAGGGAGATAAAGACAAACATTGTGAAGGGTTAGTTAGGATTTTGTTTTGTACCAAATCTACTGTAATATAATTTATTGGGTGTTTCAGAGGCTTCTGAAATTCAGTTGGACATCATATTAGCTATAGCTGCCGTACATTCATGTTAAATATAATAAACTACTTGTAAGATATCATCTTCACTTATGTTGGTCAATAAATGATTTGAAATATAGAACAGCTCATTTAAATGACGTTGTAGCATGTTTAGAGTGGATTTGTTCATCTCTTTTCGTGTTCGAAGGGCATGAACTATTAACGGAAAATGCCCCTTTAAAGGTTTCTTGGCATATTTCCTCTTCAAGTGATGGGCGTGGGGGTAAAATGCTGCCAAAAAATGTCTGCTTTTGTCTGCTTGTATTGTCTGCTGGATTATAGAGCAGTGTGTTATTCCCTGATGCATTCTGGGCCTGAGGTCCACTTAACCCTGTATGAAACACTATCTCAGTCCCATTCTGTAACATAGACTTTTATACAATATTAGTCAAGAGGGAGGATTAGCTTACCTCCTAGTCGAGAATATCAAAACATCATATTTTACTTATTTTCTTACACATTTTTCAGAGCAAATGTTAAATGCATATGGTTTGCGTTACAAGTTTCTGCGATGAAAGAGACACATTAACTGCTGGGAACTATGGGACTAAGATTATTTGTTTTAAGGCATACAGAAGAGGGGGAGAGAGAGAGAGTATGGAGGGAGGGAGGGAGGGAGGAGAGAATTAGGGATGGAGGGAGGAGAGAATTATGATATAAAATATGGATATGCAAGGAATCATCTTACGTTTTTGATGGCGCGGCAGGACTTGACGCTATCGTTGAATCCCATCCATTGCTGGTTGTCTGTGTACTCCCCTGGGCTCAGGATGTATTGGTAGCCCTTGTAGTTGGGTTTCTCATAAAGCACCCAGGCCCCGCTCTCCACCCTCGCCGAGTTGCAGCGACTGAAGTAGGAGTGCAGGTCGGCACAGTCGGTGCTGCACTCATAGCAGCGGCCCTGGAAATTATTTTCCTCGTAGAACGTGATCTAAGGAAGGATGGGAAGCAGAGAATACTCTGCGGTGAGTTACGGATGAAAACAAATATCATATTACTACAGGATCACATATTACATGAACACTTTATTCAGACATTCTCAAAGTCATATAAAAATGGCAAAGCCATATCTTCAAACTATTATCAAGTAAACTTTTTGTGTTTGCAGGAATATGAAGAGTGTTGGCTGCACATGAATGAATAAAAAAAATAAACATATAAACCCAAATGTTCAACATTTATATTGAATAAGTATATGCATTGAAGTTACTATCATCACTGATAAATACAGATGTGTTGTTTAATGCGTCACCTTACCTTCACCATTTTGCAGCACAGTCTACTACTTTCTTAGCTGCCGCACCGGCAAACTATTTATGTATAAACAAAATGTGCAGAGTGTGGAAAGCCTTTGATATCCAAATGAGGCCGATTTGCATATCAGCAAAAAATGATTTGGTCATGTTTTATTTCTCTTTGTTCCAGTCTAATGATTCTGTAACAAACGATTGCTGGAACAGTGAAATTAATGTTATAAAGGCCTAAGTCACAGAATTCTGCTCGGACTATTTTATAATTATTTATTTTTCTGTTGGGGTTTACATCTTGGATATACTGAGTGTGTTTCCTATTCCACTACTCTTGTTGAGGAAAATGGACTTGGATCAAGTTTCTCCTTCATCTGATATCAAAGATGATCTGCATGTTTATGTGAGATTTGTACTTTTTTTAAATATTGTTTGTCTGTAACTGTTTCTGCTGTATTGTACTACATTTTCAAATGATACAAACATTTAAAATGCTACTTGGCCTTGAAATACAGTATCTTGTGTTTTTTAATAATTACTTCAGTTGTGATTTTTGAAATTACAAACACGTAGCCTATTTTTAATTGATAAGCGGGGTGTTGATAAGCAGGTGTTGATATTGGCAAGATATTTGCCTCGCTACCACTCTCTGTGAACAGATTTTCTGACAGTTACTTGATACTGATTTGAGGTCAAATCATTCCTTGGTAGAAATTGAAGTGGATGTATACTGAAAGCAACTATGGATACTCAATGAAATGTCAATGAGAGCTAAATTTACTCTAACCTTGATAATGAAAATACTGGAAAAACAACCTTTCAGCTAAATTTAGCATATTTCTCAATAATCTTGGATCCTTTCTCAAACTGGTCTCGGAGCATTTTGTATTATTCTGTACGTAAATTCGAGACACTTCATTTAGTATGATATGTTAGGTATGTATTCATTTGTGGATGTCCATCACCAATTTCGTATGATAAGTTACGAATTACAATTCCTATTATATGTTACGAATTTGCAAAACATACAGTATGTTATGAATTTACAAAACGTATGATATGTTGCAAATTCTGGCTAGGTGGCTAACATTAGCTAGGTGGGGTAGGCCGTCATTGTAAATAAGAAATTGTTCTTAACTGACTTGCCTAGTTAAATACAGGTTAAATAAAAAATGTACAAATACATTTTAAAAATCTAGGTTAGGTTTAAGGTTAGGTTTAAGGTTAGGTTTAAGTGTAAAAGTTAGGTTAAATGGGTAGGGTTAGCTAAAAAGGATTAAGGTTAAGGGAAGTGTTATGGTTAGGGAATGTGGGTTAGCTAAAATGATTAAGGTTAAGGTTAGGGGAATGGTTTAGCTAACATGCTAAGTAGTTGCAAAGTAGCTAAAAAGTAGTAAGTAGCTAAAATGCTAAAGTTGTCCGTGATGAGATTTGAACTTTCATCCTTTGGGTTGCCTTAGATTTCAAACTGTCTTATGTAACCATACTAAACAAATAGTTATCATACATTTTCTATGTTAGGTCTAGTCTATGAGAACAGGCTGCATTTCTATTTAATTATGTAGGCCTATCATTACCGCAAGTACTGCATGCAGCTTTTCCATATTTAGTCATCAGAGCCAACATCTTTGAATGTAAAGTAAAACTCTTAATGGCCCTCTATCAACCATCAGTTAAGTCAAGCATTCATCATTTCATAATTGGTTGCATTACTGGCATGCTTGTAAAGGCCCACCTCCGAGGAAGTATTTAGAGTAATTCATGTCGTATAGCGGAAATTCTTGTTCTTGTTTAGATTCCACCTCAAAGACTGACTTCGACTGCTAAAACATATTATGGAATTGGGGATGGGAACGTTGTGGTGATTCCCACGCGTAGCAGAGAAATAACAACCCTGATTGACAGCGGTCAGTGTAACTAGCTAGCATGCAAACCTTAGCTAGCTAATGAACGTTATATGAGTACAATTTAAACTAAGACGGGCGTACTTTAAGTCAGGTGAAAATAATTATTTCAGAAACGAACTACCAGCCTACCTGTCAAGAGATGAGTCTCAGCTAAACTGTGCCAATACCAGTTGTTGAGATGTTGAGGGCTGACATTTGTCTGACTCTTCCAGTTTTTGATAATTCCAGTGAAACTGTGTCGGCTTCCAGACGTCATTAATATTTAGACGTGCACAAGAACATAATCAAATAACTATATTCTTTGTTCTTTCAGCAAGCTAGCTAGCTATACAATGAGTATACATAACATTAAGAACACCTGCTCTTTCCATGACGGACTGACCAGGTGAATCCGGGTGAAAGCTATGACCCCTTATTGATGTCACTTGTTAAATCCGTCATTGTAAATAAGATTTTGTTCTTAACTGACTTGCCTAGTTAAAGGTACAATTATTATTATTATTTTATCCACCTTAATCAGTGTAGTGGTGTTCTAAAATACAATCATATCACACAATTTGACCATTTATAAAATCATCTATGTAGACTATTTTAAAAATAAGTGAAATCTGACATGATCCAATGGATTATGATAATTAGCTGGTAAAAAAGGGAAAGCGTAAAATCCTTACTTTGACCCCCTATTTTAATTTTCTCCATGGCAAATCGGTGAAGTGTAGATTCGTCACTAGTTAACACAGCCACAAAGTCATAAAACAGGATTTTAAGCTTAACTCTCATTTTAACCCTAACCTTAACAACACCTAACTCTCACTTTAACCCTAACCTTAAATTAAGACCAAAAAGCACATTTTTGTTTTCATGAATTTGTATGATATAGCCAAGTCTGACTTTGGCTGTTTTTATCTAGTAGAAAAGCTGTTTGGCTCTCAGTCGACTTGCGAATAGGAAGAACTTTGCAGCGGAATCAAAAAAACATTGCTATGCTGGTGGGTGGTTTCGTTTAGAGAAAACCCAGCCCTGAAACGAATTTGCTGAAAATAATTTGCACATCATCTAATAGGAAAAGATACGGAAGACTCACGGAAACATCCGAAGTCACACATTCAGATTTGGCACTTCAAGGCCAAATATATCATACTTTTGACTAAAATGATGACTTAGTGACTTACATTGTTGTGAAACGTCGTAGGTAAACTGTGGCCATCATCTTTTAGCTGTAAAAAGTGAATTTCTACTGGTGTGGGCGTTAAATAATGATAAGTAAACTGCTGGGTTGGTCTCCTTACTCTGAGTTCCCCTAGCCTCTGTCCCCCTATAGGCTGAGTCACTGCAGGATTAACCGAGCATGACCTCGTGACCCCATCTTCTCCCAGGACTGTTGACATCCACCTCTCAAAACAGTTGTCATGGTGACAGACACATTCTCACCCCCCCTAAAAGGTGTATGTTAAATACAATAAACAAATCATTAAGATCCATCTTCACAGCCTAAATAAATGAGGTAAAAAATTATTGCACCATATATTTCATACTCCAAACCAATTATAATGATGGTGAAAAGTGTTGGTCTTTCGTAAAACACAATCCAATACATGTAAAAAGTGTTTGTAAATACTCTTGGTAAAATATGATAAAAACAGCTACATGTTTTAAATACCTATGATCACATGATAATTCTAATACAGTATTCGTGCCCACTGTCTCTCTGCTTGTGCCAGCCAAGGACACAGCTGCACAAAATCAACAGCAAGAAGCATCCTGCTTATTCATCAGGATGGGGAATTTGAATAACAAAAAGCCATTTGAAATGGTATGAGGTATAAAAGCTTGAGTGAACATGGCCTATTGGACAACATCCCAGAGCCGCAGCAAACAAACACCATGGCCAAGGTACAATGTTGTATAGCTGGATTTTCTGCCTGATACATTAGCAATTTACTTTATTTTATTTATTTATTTTAGAATTGTTAAGTTACAGTTTTAATGTTTTTTTTATGTTCAGTAACGTTCCATTACATTTGAACAGCTGTTCTTCATGGCTGAGTTTGTGTGGGCCTCATTTCTACATTTGACCATTTCATTGTTGATTTACTAAATTCATTACCAGTCGTTCTTCTTACAGAACAAATTGTTTACATTTCAACATTTAATTATTTAGTTGATTAAAAATGACTTTTGATTTGAGGCATATCCTTTTCCTCTCTGTGTTGTGATTGATGCCTTTTCGTTGGTTGCTCCAGATCATCTTCTACGAGGACAGGAACTTCCAGGGTCGTTCCTATGAGACCAGCTCAGACTGCCCTGAGTTGACCTCCTACCTGAGCAGGTGCAACTCCTGCAGGGTGGAGAGCGGCTGCTTCATGGTGTACGACCGCTCCAACTTCCAGGGAAACCAGTACTTTGTGAGGAGAGGAGAGTATGGTGACTACCAGCGTATGGGCATGTCTGACTCCGTTCGCTCTTGCCGTATGATCCCCATGGTAAGATGGCTCTATTGGAAAACAACTTATATATATGATGCATTTATAGGGTCATATGTATAGTATATATATAGCTTAATACAATGTATAAAAAAATGTAAGTATTTGATTGTAAACTGATCAGATTCCTATTTAATTACTGTGATCATGTTCTTACTTTAAATATGTGTCCTTATTAACTTTACAGCACAAAGGACAGTTCAGGATGCAGGTCTATGAGAGAGAGAACTTTGGGGGTCAGATGCACGAGATGATGGACGACTGTGACTCCATCCAGGAGCGTTACCGCATGTCCGACTGCCAGTCCTGCAACGTGATGGAGGGCCACTGGCTCATGTACGAGCAGCCCCACTTCAGAGGCAGGCAGATGTACGTGAGGCCTGGAGAGTACAGGAACCTCAGAGAGATGGGCAACAGCTCCGTGAACAGATACACCTCCATGAGACGTGTCCTGGATTCCTGCGAGAGCCAGCATCATTGAAGTCTGAGATTCTTATTTTTCTGGCATTCAAAATAAATATTGGATAATTGAAATGCATGTTTCATTGTCTATGTATTACTTACCTAAACTTTAATGATCATTCTAGTACAAGTGAATGATAATATTTTGTCTCTAGTGCCTTCAGAAAGTATTCATACCGCTTAACTTATTCCACACTTTGTTGTGTCACAGGCTGAATAATAAAAAATTATACAAATCTCCCACATCTACAAACAATACCCTGTAACAACAAATTAAAATATGTTTTTAGATATTTTTGCACATTTATTGCAAATTAAATACAGAAATGTCCCATTTTATATAGGTATTCAATACTTTGTATAAACACCTTTGGCAGCGATTACAGCTGTGTGTCCTTCTGGGTAAGTCTCTAAGAGCTTTCCAAAAGTGGATTGTGCAACATTGGCCCATTATTTTTTTCAAAATTCTTCAAGCTCTGTGAAATTGGTTGTTTATTACTGCGAGACAACCATTTTCAGGTCTTGCCATATATTTCCAAGTAGATTTAAGTCAATACTGTAACTCGACCACTCAGGAACATTCATTGTCTTCTTGGTAAGCAACTCCAGTGTAGATTTGGCCTTGTGTTTGAGGTTATTGTCCTGCTGAAAGGGGAATTAATCTCCCAGTGTCTGGTGGAAAGTAGACTGAAATCTTCTAGGATTTTGACTCTGCTTAGCTCCATTCTGTTTCTTTTTTATCCTGAAAAACTCCCCAGTCCTTAACGATGACAAGCATACCCATAACATGATGCAGGGACCACTATGCTTGAAAATATGGAGTGCGGTACTCAGTAATGTGTTGTATTGGATTTGCCCCAAACATAACACTTTGTATTCAGGATATAAAGTTAATTTTGTATTACTTTAGTGCTTTGTTGTCAACAGGATGCATGTTTTGGTATATTTTTTTATTCTGTAAAGGCTGTTAATTAGTTAGTATTGTGCAGTAAGTACAAAGTTGTTGATCCATCCTCAGTTTTATCCTATCACAGCCATGAAACTCTAACTGTTTTAAAGTCATCATTGGCCTCATGCTGATATCCTTGAGCGGTTTCCTTCCTCTCCTACAAGATACAGAGATGAGGTAGTTGTTGAAAAATCATGTTAAACACTATTATTGGATACAGTGAGTCCCATGCAACTTATTGTGTGACTTGTTAAGCAATATTTTTACTCCTGAACTTATTTAGGCTTTACCATAACAAAGGGGCTGAATACTTATTGACTCAAGACATTTCAGCTTTTCATTTTTAATAAATCTGTAACAATTTAGAAAAACATAATTCCACTTTGACATTATGGGATGTTATGTGTAGGACAAAAAATCTCAATTGAATCCATTTTAAATTCAATCTGTAACACGACAAAACGTGGAAACGTGAAGGGGTGTGAATACTTTCTGAAGGCGCTATATTTCCTTTAGTGTCAATTAATGAAAAAATGCTTTTGGTTTAGGAGACCTGTTTATATTGTAGTCCTAAAATATGCACCATGCTTATTTCTGAAACAACTAATATTGCCTATACTGTATATGTTTATATCAGAGCCAACGTAGGTGCACGCTGCCACCTTACTACCCCGATACAGATTCAAACACAGCTCTGATGATTATAACCATGTTTACATCTAGACATTATTCTGGAGCCCACCAGGCACCAGAATAATGGATAGTCCATATGAATGATAGAAACTCATATACGGTAGGTGTCTGTGACATCATCTTGAGTTGAACTTAGGTAATGCAATTGAGTAAATTGATCTAAAATGGAACATTTGTAAATACAGACAACTTCATTATGTACAGGGCCACAACATTCACTTGCTCTATGTTTTGGGGATTGTGGGTAATTTGGCTCATCGTGAATTTCATACATCTTGGGTTATTGAACTTAGTGCCCTTCGTTCTTACAGTAGCAAATGGTCAGTAATTCTAATAACCGGCAAAGTCAGCTCTTCCAACATGGAGTCTGCTGGTCAAACTACTGAAAGTACCATTTGAGGGGTAGAGTATGCAACCTACTGTAAAAAATAACTAACTAAATATAATTTGCCCGTCATGTTGTCTAAGCCTTTAACTTATTTTGAATTTACTTGATTATTATGAGTTACACAAACAAAGGAATCTAAGTTGAAACTTTGTTGAATTTAATAAATCAGGCCAGCCTACCATTTTTCCTAGGATAGCTACTGCAGCAAGAGAGTGAAGGAGAGGTTGCTAACTAAGTGTATGTAACTTTTGCTAGCCAGCTAACTAACTTTGGTACCTGGGGTAAAACAATGAAGCTTTTTTAGTTCGGTAGCTCCTGCACCGCTCTTTGCTAGCTAACGTAACGCTGCATCCAAAACTCATAGAACTCCAAAACTGATAAGGTGGCTGCAATAATGCTTATATTTGTGATCTATCCCCTTTCTAAACATATTGCATTATATTTACTGAACTTATTTATGGATTCAGCTTAAATTCTTTGTCATTGAATCTAATTACAGATTATCTCAACATTTTGAATGCCGGTGACACCATGTCCCTTTGTCAAATTAGCATGCCTGATTAAAATGAAAGAGTGAAGGAGTGGTTTAGCATGTACAGTACATGTTTACAGGTTAGTGCTGTAGCCTTCTGAAACTATAACCAGCACCATTCACTTAGAAAGTGGATTATATCACAGTCTGTCAAATGTAAACACAACTGCAACTCCTAAACTCCTGAAATGTAAACACAAACACAACTCCTTTTCATTTTTGGAGGCATGTTCTTGACACAACAGTCTTACAGTAGCTAGTAAAATAGTTTAGGAGTGTCTGTTAACGATCTGTAAATAACTTTGGCTAGCTGGCTAACTAACATCGCTAATCTGCAGGCCAAAACAATTCACTTATTTACAGCTAGTTAGCGGTCTCACCGTTATTTGCTGTCAAGTGTAATGTTACCCCCAGAACTGATAAGGTGTGTTCACTAATGGTTCCATTTCCCTCTTTGTGACATGTCCACTTTCCAAGCCTATTGGCTCATGGCAGACACCAGACCTTATGCACTTGTCTTACTAATTGGTTCCTTTTGATTGATGAGATGGTTGTTATGCTCTGTTTTAATGAACTAGGACACATCAGGAATACTTAGAAATTTAACACTTTATTGAGTTAAACTAAAAAGTTGTGATTTTAACAGGAATCAGTGATACGTCTAACCGACATGAATCTATTCATGGAGCTGTTTCCCATCTCTCTGAGGTTCCTGTACTCTCCGGGCCTCACGTACATCTGCCTGCCTCTGAAGTGGGGCTGCTCGTACATGAGCCAGTGGCCCTCCATCACGTTGCAGGACTGGCAGTCGGACATGCGGTAACGATCCTGGATGGAGTCACAGTCGTCCATCAGCTCGTGCATCTGGCCTCCGAAGTTCTCCCTCTCATACATCCTCATTCTGAACTGGCCCCTATACTGTTGATAAAAGCAACAGGTCAGACAGATATGGAACTACTGTAGATCCAACCGGTGGACTCATACATTTAAATGTCAAATCTTGTTGATGACATGAGTTCACAACCCTTGCTGTTGAAACTATCTGCATCAGCTAAGAAGCAGCTACACACTCCATTACTTACACTGGGGATGTTACGACAGGACCTGATGCAGTCGCTCATGGTCATACCCATCAGGCGCTGGTTGTCGGGGTACTCTCCTCTCCTAACCATCATCTGGTGACCCATGAAGTTGGGGCGCTCATAGACCATGAAGCAGCCGCTCTCCACCCTGCAGGAGTTGCACCTGCTCAGGTAGGAGGTGACCTCAGCGCAGTCGTTGCTGGTCTCATAGGAACGACCCTGGAAGTTCTTGTCCTCGTAGAAGATGATCTACACAGACAATCACACAGTTAGTGCTCGATATGTTGAAATTAGTGCACTGATGCTCATTTGATTAGCAATGCCTTGTGTTTCCGATCGGACAGTCTTCTTTGGATGCATTGCTGCTTGGATAGACCCAGAGAGATGGGCATGGAGGAAGACTTGCAGTGGCACTTACCTTGCCCATGGTCATGGTGATGGTGATCCAATCTCTTATCCAATTTCAGATGGAATGCTGGACCATCGACCTCCTGTCCCTTTTATACCTTGGACCGCATTCACATCTCCATATTTATTGTTCTAGAACTCCATGAGTCATCATTCTATATTGTTGTGCAAGCCAGTCCTATAGTGGCACGTACTGAATGCCACGTTTATAACTATGTCACTGGGGGTAAAATAGAGGATCATGTTTGTTTCCAGCTA
Source organism: Oncorhynchus mykiss (assembly GCF_057628025.1). Taxonomy (NCBI): domain Eukaryota; kingdom Metazoa; phylum Chordata; class Actinopteri; order Salmoniformes; family Salmonidae; genus Oncorhynchus; species Oncorhynchus mykiss. The sequence goes on from NC_143039.1 coordinate 17,303,666, forward strand.
ACCCTAGCTACCCTAATACTAGCTAAAGTAGTATATTAGTATTTGATCAAGTATTCCAGATCAATTGAGATGGAACTGAGATGGAATTCAATGTACATTATTTTATTGTGAGGTATTATTTTACTGGATAGTTTTTTTTATGGCACTATGTACACTACCGGTCAAAAGTTTTAGAACACCTTCTCATTCCAGGGTTTTTCTTTATTTTTACTATTTTCTGCATTGTAGAATAATAGTGAAGGCATCAGAACTATGAAATAACACATATGGAATAATGTAGTAACCAAAAAAGTGTCAAACAAATCCCAACATATTTTATATTCGAGATTCTTCAAATAGCAACCCTATGTATTGATGACAGCTTTGCACACTCTTAGCATTCTCTCAACCAGCTTCATCTGGAATGCTTTTACAACAGTCTTGAAAGAGTTCCCACATATCCTGAGCACTTGTTGGCTGCTTTTCCTTCACTCTGTGGTCAGACTCATCCCAAACCATCTCAATTGGTTGAGGGCAGGGGATTGTGGAGGCCAGGTCATCTGATGCAGCACTCCATCATTCTCCTTCTGAGTAAAATAGCCCTTACACAGCCTGGAGGTGTGTTGGGTCCTGTTGAAAAACAAATGATAGTCCCATTTAGCCCAAACCAGATGGGATGGCGTATCGCTGCAGAATTCTGTGGTAGCCATGCTGGTTAAGTGTGCCTTGAATTCTAAATAAATGACAGACAGTGTCACCAGCAAAGCACCCCCACACCATAACCCCTCCTCCTCTATGCTTTACTGTGGGAAATACACATGCAGAGATCATCCATTCACCCCCCACCGAGTCTCACAAAGACACGGTGGTTGGAACCAAAGATCTCCAATTTGGACTCATCAGACCAAAGGACAAATTTCCACCGGTCTAACGTCCATTGCTCGTGTTTCTTGGCCCAAGCAAGTCTCTTCTTCTTCTTAGTTTCCTTTAGTACTGGTTTCTTTGCAGCAATTCGACCATGAAGGCCTGATTCACAGTCTCCTCTGAACAGTTGATGTTGAGATGTGTTTGTTACTTGAACTGTATAAACCATTTATTTGGGCTGCAATTTCTGGGGATGGTAAATCTAATGAACTTATCCTCTGCAGCAGAGATAACTTTTGGTCTTCTTGTGGCGGTCCTCATGAGAGCCAGTTTCATCATAGCGCTTGATGGTTTTTGCGACTGCACTTGAAGAAACTTTCAAAGTTCTTGAAATTTTCTGTGTTGACTGACCTTCATGTCTTAAAGTAATGATGGACTGTCGTTTCTCTTTGCTTATTTGAGCTGTTCTTGCTATAATATGGAATTTTACCAATTAGGGCTATCTTCTGTATACCCCCTACCTTGTCACAACACAACTGATTGGCTCAAATGCAATAAGAAGGAAAGAAATTCCTCAAATTAACTTTTAAGAAGGCACATCTGTTAATTGAAATGCATTCCAGGTGACTACCTCATGAAGCTGGTTGAGAGAATTCCAAGAGTGTATAAAGCTGTGATCAAGGCAAAGGGTGGCTATTAGATTTTTTTTGGTTACTACATGATTCCATATCTGTTATTTCGTAATTTTGATGTCTTCACTATTATTCTACAATGTATAAAATAGTAAAAATAAAGAAAAACCCTTGAATCAATAGGTGTTCTAAAACTTTTGACCGCTAGTGTATGTATTTCTAAAATGTAGGGAATCAGTAGTGTTTTATTATTTCATTATTTACCTGATAATTACTTTGTCCTCTGATTCTTATTTTAATTTTTATTTTGAGAAGAACCAGGAAGTTGTTGATGTTATGTTGTTAATGTGGTCAGACCAGTAAAGCTGCCAGATGTTTCTTCATCCAGTGCTTGTCCTCATGAAGTCATACACCCACCTTTAAAATAACCCTCTATCTACATCATCTTTGTCCTGCTGAGAAATGCTGTGCTTGAGTTGAACTAAAAATGTGTTCACATTTCTTTCATTTATGATATGCAGCAACTCTATAACTATATATTGCTGACCAAAATCGACAGCTTGGGACTATAAGGTTCTATGATTCTGAGAAAATTGGCTTTAAAGTTTTGAACCCTCATTGGTTTGAATGGTGTCAGCCATTTTTATCTTGTATCCTTTTGAATTTAACATGAATTGGGGTAATTAGAGTATACACAGGAAGATAACATTGAAAAGAACAAGGCTATGTCAATAACTCAAGCCTGACAAAAATGCAGATCGAACCTTATAGTCCAAAGCTTTCAACATGTAATTACAATAGAGAACTGTAAACATTTCAACAGATAAGGTTTATCAACAATTATTGAATTAAAAAGAAACTGGTCAAATACTGTTCTCAGTATACAGTGTAGATATGTAATCACCCCAATAAATACAATGTCAGGTAACTAGCTATATGGTGTTTGTGCAACTTAATATAAAGTGTGACCAAGTTCACTAAGTGGGGCCAAGTTCATTAAGTGGGACCAAGTTCATTAAGTGTGGCCAAGTTCACTTAGTGTGACCAAGTTCACTAAGTGTGAGCAAGTTCACTAAGTGTGAGCAAGTTCACTAATTGTGACCAAGTTCCCTAAGTGTGGTTAAGTTTACTAGTAAATATACTGTAACTGTATTTTAACCTGGTAAAGTACCATCTAGCATAGTCACCCAAACTGAAGAATACGCCATGTTCTATTTCTGATGAGAACAATACATGTCATGGCCCCCATGCTGCATTCAGCATCCAATAATAACTCATGTAGATGTGCTGTGTAAAATGTATACAAGCCCCACGTGGGCCTTGTGATGACTCATGCTATTTAGCACAAAGGTATGCAAGGTGCCCTGTGGACCCAATGTCAATATAAAAGTGCCACTGGATCGACACAACACACCGTGTCTTCTGCGTGTCATCTAATCAAGCTTCACCATCAAGCTAAACCAGCCATGACCAGAGTAATACAGAGCAGGGGATTTTTATTCACTATAAGAGCTGGCCATTGAGATATGAATATAGTGTCTTGCATAGCAGCTATAACCACAAAATCCTAATCATATCAATCTGTGAGAACAAAGCAACGTTTTTCAGCTAAATAATGCTAAACTATTTTTGTTTTATTAAAATAATATAGAGTTATTATATGAGATCATGCAGTTGATATGCATTATATACAGAGTTAAGAATTTATAATTATGTTTTTAATTATTAATAGTAATGACAAATGAATCACAATCAATTCATAATGATTAACTATGTTAATTATGTAAAACATTTAAGATCATAGCTTTTATAATCCTCTCAACATAGGTGAAGAGGTCATAGGTTAAATCATTTTCTCAATCAAATCACCCTCTCAGATCATCTTCTATGAGGACAGGAACTTCCAGGGTCGCAGCTATGAGACCAGCAGCGACTGCCCCGACCTCAACATGTACCTAAACCGCTGCCAGTCGGTCAGGGTGGAAATGGGCTGCTTCGTCATCTACGACCGCTCCAACTTCATGGGCAACCAGATGTTCCTGAAGAGGGGAGAGTACTCCGACTTCCAGCGTATGGGCTCCGTGATGGGCATGGGGGATATGACCATGCTGGAGTCCATCCGTTCCTGTCGCATGATCCCAATGGTAAGACGTCCACAGTTGGAGTTCCACCGTCTCCTGGTGTTCGATGATGACATGATTATATGTATGATGTTGTTCATGCTATTTCTCTTCATATAAAGAGTGCATTTTTTATATTTTTGAGTAGCTAGATGTTCGTGAATGGTGATGAAGTGTGAGTTACTAGGACTCTGTACATCTGATACTTGACGTGCTGTTCACCTGGGTCGTGTTCAGCAGGGCACACCGCAGCCAAACGTTTTGTAACAGAAAACAAAAATATGTCTTCTAATTGAACAAGTTTAGGTATTATCAAAACAGTTTGTCCCTAATGATCGTGTTCCAGGCCTCTATTACTGTATAAGTAATCTGACAAGCAATGATTAATATAATACTGGAAGCATAGAGTACACACACGGTAGTAACTGTCAATGTTCTCCCTCCCCAACAGCACCGGGGACAGTTCAGAATGAGGCTGTACGAGAAGGAGAGCTTCGGAGGCCAGATGCACGAGCTGATGGAAGACTGCGAGTCCATCCAGGAGCGCTTCCGCATGTCCGAGATGCAGTCCTGCAACGTGATGGACGGACACTGGCTCATGTACGAGCAGCCCCATTTCAGAGGCAGGATGATGTACGTGAGGCCTGGAGAGTACAGGAGTATCAGAGACATGGGCATGAGCACCATGATGAGAATTCGCTCCATCAGAAGGATCATGGATGCCTGTGAGGGTCAGCGGCATTGATGCCTGAGATTCCTGCTGTCCTGACATCCAAAAGGCTGCTAAAATTCACAATTCTCATTGAATGTAATAAAACTTTTATTTTGAAGTACCTGTTCTCTTCTTTTTTCTAGCAAATCTAATCTACCCATGGTATTTAAATTACACTGGTTTATTCTGACAGATTGGTGTCTGGAGAGGGATTTTGATACACCAAATGTGCACATAACATTAATTTATCAATAGCAAAAAATATATATATCTATACATATATATATATATATATGCATTTTCTCACTGGCTCAATTTAATCAAATTGAACCCATGTTACAGTACATAAAATGATATTACTCAGAAAGCCTGCTGTACTCAGAAAGCCTGATGTACTCAGAAAGCCTGCTGTACTCAGAAAGCCTGATGTACTCAGAAAGCCTGCTGTACTCAGAAAGCCTGATGTACTCAGAAAGCCTGCTGTACTCAGAAAGCCTGATGTACTCAGAAAGCCTGCTGTACTCAGAAAGCCTGATGTACTCAGAAAGCCTGATGTACTCAGAAAGCCTGATGTACTCAGAAAGCCTGCTGTACTCAGAAAGCCTGATGTACTCAGAAAGCCTGCTGTACTCAGAAAGCCTGATGTACTCAGAAAGCCTGATGTACTCAGAAAGCCTGATGTACTCAGAAAGCCTGCTGTACTCAGAAAGCCTGATGTACTCAGAAAGCCTGCTGTACTCAGAAAGCCTGATGTACTCAGAAAGCCTGCTGTACTCAGAAAGCCTGATGTACTCAGAAAGCCTGCTGTACTCAGAAAGCCTGATGTACTCAGAAAGCCTGCTGTACTCAGAAAGCCTGATGTACTCAGAAAGCCTGATGTACTCAGAAAGCCTGCTGTACTCAGAAAGCCTGATGTACTGTAACCTCCAGTTTCTGAAACGTATTTTGCAGAAAACTAATCATTATTGTCAATTGTTAGCATTATGCTAGTTTACATGTTCTCCACAGTATAATGTATAACCCATGGACAATGGACTGGTTTAGGAACACGAGAGAAGTGATGTATAATCAATGGACTGGTTTAGAGACGCTAGAGAAGTGATGTATAATGACAGGTAGCCTAGTGGTTAGAGCAATGGGACAGTAACCAAAAGGTTTCTGGATCGAATCCCCGAGCTGACAAGGTAAATGTCGTTCTGAGCAAGTCAGTTAACCCACTGTTCCCTGGGTGCCAAATACGTGGATGTTGATTATGGCCCCCTGCACCTCTCTGATTCAGAGGGGTTGGGTTAAATGTGGAGTTGAATGCGTTCAGTTGTACAACTGACTAGGTATCCCCCCTTTCCTAACCAATGAACTGGTTTAGAGACGTAATGTATAACCAATGAACTGGTTTAGAGACGTAATGTATAACCAATGAACTGGTTTAGAGACGTAATGTATAACCAATGAACTGGTTTAGAGACGTTAAAGAGGTAATGTATAACCAATGAACTGGTTTAGAGACGTTAAAGAGGTAATGTATAACCAATGGACTGTTGACTGGTTTAAAGAAGTCAGAGGAATTGGACATCATTTCCGTTGATAATAGTAGTTCATAAACGTGGACTGTATGTGAGCATCAAATGTGCAGCATATGGATGTGTATCCCTTTTTCTGTTGTTGTTTTCTGAAACATTTCTAATAGTTTCAACTGTATTCTTCGTGGGCATGGTACGTTTTTGTAGGGACATCAAATGTATTCCGTTACAGTACATAACAACCAGACAGCGGTTTACCTCTCTATGCTGCGACATGTTGCTTGGTCAGGGATTCTTCACAATGGGGCCACCCATTTCACTGAACACAATAGATGTTTTATAAAAGTAAGGTATTTGATAGGGGTCAGGATTACTGTACATTGTGGCTATTCAATTTCAGAACAGATCAAAGTGTATAGTCGCCCACCTGCTTACATAATTCATGTATTACAGTCATCTGCTTTCTTTATGCCCACGCAGGTACACACACACACTTATGCACACACTCACTCACACACACACACTTAATATAAAGGGTTACCCTATAGGGCCAACTTTACCCTATAAAATAAACTTAATATAAAGTGTTACCCTATAGGGCCAACTTTACCCTATAAAATAAACTTAATATAAAGTATTACACTATAAAATAAATGTAATATAATGTGTTACCCTATAAAATAAACTTAATATAAAGTATTACACTATAAAATAAACTTAATATAAAGTGTTACCCTATAAAATAAACGTATTATAAAGGTTTGATTCCTGCTGGGGCCACCCATACAACAATGTATGCACATATGACTGTAAATTCTGAATATTACAATTTTTTTCATTAGGATGACATACAGGTAACTGCACAGATAATGGAAACACTTGAGTAAATGAGGGATACAAAGTGTATTGAAAGTGTATTGAAAGTGTATTGGAAACAGGTGCTTCCACACAGGTGTGGTTCCCATCATGCTTAGGATCATGCATCCAAATGCTGGGTAGGCCATTATTTTGGTTACCATGGCAATGCATGCCCCCATAGGCTGACATTGCCCCATCCACAGGGCTTGAGTGGTCACTGAATGGTTTGACGAGCATGAAAACGATGTAAACCATATGCCATGGGGGATTCTGGAGCGGCCCCTGAGACAGGAACACTTATGGGGGATTCTGGAGCGGCCCCTGAGACAGGAACACTTATGGGGGATTCTGGAGCGGCCCCTGAGACAGGAACACTTATGGGTGATTCTGGAGCGGCCCCTGAGACAGGAACACTTATGAGGAATTCTGGAGCGGCCCCTGAGACAGGAACACTTATGGGATATTCTGGAGCGGCCCCTGAGACAGGAACACTTATGGGGGATTATGGAGCGGCCCCTGAGACAGGAACACTTATGGGGGATTCTGGAGCGGCCCCTGAGACAGGAACACTTATGAGGAATTCTGGAGTGGCCCCTGAGACAGGAACACTTATGAGGAATTCTGGAGCGGCCCCTGAGACAGGAACACTTATGGGGGATTCTGGAGCGGCCCCTGAGACAGGAACACTTATGGGGGATTCTAAATATCAAACTAAATATCACAGTATCTTTCAATGATATTGAATGTAGCTACTGTACAAACACTTGAAAATTTCACATTTGCATGCACTTTTTAAATAACACTGAATATCATATTGCTGATACCCTCAAGGAGCAATTAAAACAACCCCCATATTGCTTTTGCTACTTTTTTGAATACTATTTTGATACTATGCAATATAAATTGTAAGGTACACCTTTACCTACACCTTACCTACCACTTAAAGGTAAAATCAACTATCTTTTGGTATTGTTCAATAGTCCGCAGTTTGCATCATGATGATGCGGCCGGTGACACTTTGCTTCTTGAAAGTCCAATATCTTGTAAACTGGACTGCTGACATGCAACATATTTCGGGACTGTCATCAACAGTGGAATACCAAAATATCATTTTTGAGTGGAAGTTTCTTGTGTGCACTGCACAAACCTATTCCTAATGCAAATGAAATTGGCATGAGCATAGCCTATAAAGTTAAATAAAGGTTCAATTTAAATTAAAATAAAATAAAATAAGTGTTTCCCCTAAATGGTTCATTATGAGCACATCATTTACATAAATAAAATGTTGAAGCTAAATTCAAATCCATAAATAGTTAATTCACCTTTCAGAGTCTATTTCAAAGAGACTATACAATACGTCTAAAAGGAATCAGACCTAATCTAAACCCTTTTACCTTACAGAGCACTAAATGATAACTCTTTGCCGTGAGCGTGGCGTTGATGTAGAGTACAGTACAGTGTTGCTCAGCTGACTCAGCATTTTATACAATTGGGCGGTAGATTCTTCTGGAGCTACATCAAGCATAAAAGGCAGCACGCCAGTAGGGAGAACAACAGAAATCTAATAACTGTGACCATGAACGGAAAGGTACTGTAATGTGGGGCTGTGATCAAAGTCTGTGCACAGTGCTGAACTGTACGCCATCTGGCACTGGAACTATGAATCTAGGATGCATCAGAGCCCATTTCCAATGGGGAATATATCCTTGATGTGTGTGTTTTTAGATTCAGAACACTATGATAACTACAGATTACTTATAATGACTTGTAATTATAATCATGGTTGCATTGTTTGATTTTGTCAGACACATTACAATTATTATGTAGAATAATTTCTGAACGGGATAGAATGTATGAGTTTTTGCACATCAAAATCAATTGGTTTCACGTCAAGATGTTTAGACTTTCAAAGCATACTTTCTCTTTCTCCAGATCATCTTCTACGAGGACAGGAACTTCCAGGGCTGCTCCTATGAGTGCAGCAGCGACTGCTCCGAGCTCTCCTCCCACCTGAACAGGTGCAACTCCTGCAGGGTGGAGAGTGGCATGTTCATGGTGTACGACCGGCCCAACTACATGGGCCACCAGTACTTCCTGAGGAGGGGAGAGTACCCTGAGTACCAGCACATGTTAGGCTTCAACGACTGCATCAGGTCTTGTCGTATGATCCCCCAGGTAAGCACTTCTGCAGACAGCACAACAGACCACAACTATTCACAACCACACCACAATGACCACAATCATCGATGCCATAAAACTCTTACCCTCCAAAATCGAAGTCTGTCTAAAGTTTTCACACCTCAAATGTAATCTAAAGTCAACATAAAAACACATCCCATGCCATCGGTTGTGTAGATCCAGCTAAATGCCTCAACCGCAAATGAATGAAAAGGATAACAATTATACCGTATTGTGCTTATCTTTTCATTCTTTTTAGATTGTGGCATATTGCATTGTATGCCATCCTATCAACCAAGCTCATCCTGTTCAGTTAATAGATGCGTGAAATGTGTTATTTTCTTTCCAATAGCACATGGGCCAGTTCAGGATGAGGATCTACGAGAAGGAGAACTTCGGAGGCCAGATGCACGAGGTGATGGACGACTGTGACTCCATCCAGGAGCGTTACCATATGCCCGAGATGCAGTCCTGCAACGTGATGGACGGCCACTGGGTCATGTACGAGCAGCCCCAATTCAGAGGCATGCAGACCTACCTGAGGCCTGGAGAGTACAGGAACACGAGAGAGATGGGAATGGGAAATGATGAAATGAGGTTCCAGTCCATGAGGCGCATCAGCAGCGATGCTGCCTTTTAAATGTGCTGTCTTTAAAGAGTGCAACAACTTTTTAATAAACATTTTAAACCTTCATTTTTTGCAGCGATTTTCTTACCTTATTTCCACCAGCCACTGCACTGTAAATTACTATTATATCAATATAATACTCTAAACACTAAAAAGCCACTATAAGTAACGATTATACTGCAACCACTATAAACAGTAATGTCAGCTGAAATGTATGTAAACACAATGTAAACAAAAATGTCCCCTTTTCCCAAAATTCTATAATCCTTATATTTAGTCTTAAAAAACCTCTAGCCTATGCTAGGCACTTGACACTGCCTTGTGTATGGGTGTTTTAGACATTGATAAGCTCTTAACAACAGAATCCTGCCGACTACGCCAAATGAGGATCTAAATAAGAAATAAAACTACGCCACTTTTTTTTAAAGGCAAAGAAGGTCCTGTAATTAACTAAAATGATGAAGCATGGAAATCAGACAGTCCAAGATCGCATAGCAGTTCAGACGTCTTTTGTCCTCGTCTTGTCGTGTCCTGTATATATATATATTTACAACTTTTTTCACATACATTTTATTTTTATTTTCCATCAACTCATCTTCTAAACACTCTCCTGCAACCAGCCTCACCAATTTATATTTATAAAAAAGTATTATTTACCTCAGATCTGCAATCCTTCAGGAAGCTAGCCAGAAACCCCAGGAGGCTGGCCAGAAACTAGCCAGAAGCTAGCCAGGAGCTAGCCCAGAAGCTAATCAGAAGCTAACCACGGTTTGTGGTCATCGGCTGTCCTTTAGCTCGAAAATCTATCGAAAATCTATCGCCAGTTTTGTACGGCGCAGCGCGGCTCGGAACGGAACATACCGGACCAATTTTTCTCTCCATGTCCCTGGATTTCAACTGCTCTCTGGACATTCATACCCGGATCTCACAGCTAGCTAGCTGCTATCCGTGTGACAGTCGGCTTTCGTCGATTCCGGAGCAAACATCGATTGTTCCGGTGCTAGCCAGCTCCGTCAATCACGCCTGAGTTCCATCATTCACTCCTGGGCTGCAGTCACCTATCCGGACCCGTTTCACTGCCTACGCGGAGCCCCACCGGGCCTTCACAACCGGACTGCCGACGTTATCTACCTGAAGGAGATCCGGCTGGCTCCTCTGTCGCGACGTTACCGGAACGCCCATCTGCGGCCCGCTAACCGTTAGCTGTCTTTCCGGCTGCTATCTGAATAGACAATCGGACAATTTATTTATTTGAATTATTATGTTTTCTTCTCGGGCCTCTATAACTATATCTATTGTTCTTATTTTTGTTGTTGTTGTGTGATTTGGATTAATCCCCTCTACCACACGGAACCCCACTAATCTACTGACCGAACGCAAGAGGTGGCTAACAACAGACTCCATCCTATGCTAGCTTGCTACCGGTTGGCTTGGCTAGCTGTCTAAATCGCCGTGACCCTAAACCAACCTCTCCACTCACTGGACCCTTTTGATCACTCGACTAAGCATGCCTCTCCTTAATGTCAATATGTCTTGTCCATTGCTGTTCTGGTTAGTGTTTATTGGCTTATTTCACTGTAGAGCCTCTAGTCCTGCTCACTATACCTTATCCAACCTATTAGTTCCACCACCCACACATGCAATGACATCTCCTGGTTTCAATGATGTTTCTAGAGACAATATATCGCTCTTCATCACTCAATACCTAGGTTTACCTCCACTGTATTCACATCCTACCTTACCTTTGTCTGTACATTATACCTTGATGCTATTTTATCGCCCCCAGAAACCTCCTTTTACTCTCTGTTCCAGACGTTCTAGACGACCAATTCTTATTGCTTTTAGTCGCACCCTTATTCTACTCCTCCTATGTTCCTCTGGCGATGTAGAGGTGAATCCAGGCCCTGCAGTGCCTAGCTCCACTCCTATTCCCCAGGCGCTCTCTTTTGACGACTTCTGTAACCGTAATAGCCTTGGTTTCATGCATGTTAACATTAGAAGCCTCCTCCCTAAGTTTGTTCTATTCACTGCTTTAGCACACTCTGCCAACCCGGATGTTCTAGCTGTGTCTGAATCCTGGCTTAGGAAGACCACCAAAAATTCAGACATTTTAATTCCAAACTACAACATTTTCAGACAAGATAGAACTGCCAAAGGGAGCGGTGTTGCAATCTACTGCAAAGATAGCCTGCAGAGTTCTGTCCTACTATCCAGGTCTGTACCCAAACAATTTGAACTTCTACTTTTAAAAATCCACCTTTCTAAAAACAAGTCTCTCACCGTTGCCGCCTGCTATAGACCACCCTCTGCCCCCAGCTGTGCTCTGGACACCATATGTGAACTGATTGCCCCCCATCTATCTTCAGAGCTCGTGCTGCTAGGCGACCTAAACTGGAACATGCTTAACACCCCAGACATCCTACAATCTAAACTTGATGCCCTCAATCTCACACAAATTATCAATGAACCTACCAGGTACCTCCCCAAAGCCTTAAACACGGGCACCCTCATAGATATCATCCTAACCAACTTCCCCTCTAAATACACCTCTGCTGTCTTCAACCAAGATCTCAGCGATCACTGCCTCATTGCCTGCATCCGTAATGGGTCAGCGGTCAAACGACCTCCTCTCATCACTGTAAAACGCTCCCTGAAACACTTCAGCGAGCAGGCCTTTCTAATCGACCTGGCCGGGGTATCCTGGAAGGATATTGACCTCATCCCGTCAGTAGAGGATGCCTGGATATTTTTTAAAAATGCCTTCCTAACCATCTTAAATAAACATGCCCCATTCAAGAAATTTAGAACCAGGAACAGATATAGCCCTTGGTTCTCCCCAGACCTGACTGCCCTTAATCAACACAAAAACGTCCTATGGCGTTCTGCATTAGCATCGAACAGCCCCCGTGATATGCAGCTGTTCAGGGAAGCTAGAAACCATTATACACAGGCAGTTAGAAAAGCCAAGGCTAGCTTTTTCAAGCAGAAATTTGCTTCTTGCAACACTAACTCAAAAAAGTTCTGGGACACTGTAAAGTCCATGGAGAATAAGAACACCTCCTCCCAGCTGCCCACTGCACTGAAGATAGGAAACACTGTCACCACTGATAAATCCACCATAATTGAACATTTCAATAAGCATTTTTCTACTGCTGGCCATGCTTTCCACCTGGCTACTCCTACCCCTGTCAACAGCACTGCACCCCCAACAGCAACTCGCCCAAGCCTTCCCCATTTCTCCTTCTCCCAAATCCATTCAGCTGATGTTCTGAAAGAGCTGCAAAATCTGGACCCCTACAAATCAGCCGGGCTAGACAATCTGGACCCTTTCTTTCTAAAATTATCTGCCGAAATTGTTGCCACCCCTATTACTAGCCTGTTCAACCTCTCTTTCGTGTCGTCTGAGATTCCCAAAGATTGGAAAGCAGCTGCGGTCATCCCCCTCTTCAAAGGGGGACACACTCTTGACCCAAACTGCTACAGACCTATATCCATCCTACCATGCCTTTCTAAGGTCTTCGAAAGCCAAGTCAACAAACAGATTACCGACCATTTTGAATCTCACCATACCTTCTCTGCTATGCAATCTGGTTTCAGAGCTGGTCATGGGTGCACCTCAGCCACGCTCAAGGTCCTAAACGATATCTTAACCGCCATCGATAAGAAACATTACTGTGCAGCCGTATTCATTGATCTGGCCAAGGCTTTCGACTCTGTCAATCACCACATCCTCATCGGCAGACTCAACAGCCTTGGTTTCTCAAATGATTGCCTCGCCTGGTTCACCAACTACTTCTCTGATAGAGTTCAGTGTGTCAAATCTGAGGGTCTGTTGTCCGGACCTCTGGCAGTCTCTATGGGGGTGCCACAGGGTTCAATTCTTGGACCGACTCTCTTCTCTGTATACATCAATGAGGTCGCTCTTGCTGCTGGTGAGTCTCTGATCCACCTCTACGCAGACGACACCATTCTGTATACTTCCGGCCCTTCTTTGGACACTGTGTTAACAACCCTCCAGGCAAGCTTCAATGCCATACAACTCTCCTTCCGTGGCCTCCAACTGCTCTTAAATACAAGTAAAACTAAATGCATGCTCTTCAACCGATCACTACCTGCACCTACCCGCCTGTCCAACATCACTACTCTGGACGGCTCTGACTTAGAATACGTGGACAACTACAAATACTTAGGTGTCTGGTTAGACTGTAAACTCTCCTTCCAGACCCATATCAAACATCTCCAATCCAATGTTAAATCTAGAATTGGCTTCCTATTTCGCAACAAAGCATCCTTCACTCATGCTGCCAAACATACCCTTGTAAAACTGACCATCCTACCAATCCTCGACTTTGGCGATGTAATTTACAAAATAGCCTCCAATACCCTACTCAACAAACTGGATGCAGTCTATCACAGTGCAATCCGTTTTGTCACCAAAGCCCCATATACTACCCACCATTGCGACCTGTACGCTCTCGTTGGCTGGCCCTCGCTTCATACTCGTCGCCAAACCCACTGGCTCCATGTCATCTACAAGACCCTGCTAGGTAAAGTCCCCCCTTATCTCAGCTTGCTGGTCACCATAGCATCTCCCACCTGTAGCACACGCTCCAGCAGGTATATCTCTCTAGTCACCCCCAAAACCAATTCTTTCTTTGGCCGTCTCTCTTTCCAGTTCTCTGCTGCCAATGACTGGAACGAACTACAAAAATCTCTGAAACTGGAAACACTTATCTCCCTCACTAGCTTTAAGCACCAACTGTCAGAGCAGCTCACAGATTACTGCACCTGTACATAGCCCACATATAATTTAGCCCTATCAACTACCTCTTTCCCAACTGTATTTAATTTATTTATTTATTTTGCTCCTTTGCACCCCATTATTTTTATTTCTACTTTGCACATTCTTCCATTGCAAAACTACCATTCCAGTGTTTTACTTGCTATATTGTATTTACCTTGCCACCAAGGCCTTTTTTTGCCTTTACCTCCCTTCTCACCTCATTTGCTCACATTGTATATAGACTTGTTTATACTTTATTATTGACTGTATGTTTGTTTTACTCCATGTGTAACTCTGTGTTGTTGTATCTGTCGAACTGCTTTGCTTTATCTTGGCCAGGTCGCAATTGTAAATGAGAACTTGTTCTCAACTTGCCTACCTGGTTAAATAAAGGTAAAATAAATAAATAAATAAAGACAGGTGCTCAAGTGATCAATTGTTTTGTTTACTATGAGGAACTTCAGCTTTGAGGAACTTCAGATTTGAGGAAGGAACTTCAGCTTTGAGGAACTTCAGCTTTGAAAGCTCAGCTCAACAGATCATACTGTCCTTACTCAGACATAATCAATCACTCACAAATTCAACTCTTAAGAACTAGTGACTAACTTGTCACAACCCTTCACACTACACAGTGGCAGGCCATATTTATCAAACCACTTCCCACTTCCATCCCCCAAAAGTGTAACATTACCATAATATAAACACAAACTCATCAAATAGAAAATGTGGTAATAATTTCTATGAAGCATACATAACTCCTTATAAGTGCCTTAATAATGCCTTATAATACACTTATAGTACCTTATAATACTCGCTATAAGATATAATGTATCATAAGTAGTTATAGCTTTTTTACAATACATTACTATAATGCATTATCAGCCTAAAAAGCATCATGCATTATAGACCTACCTAAAATGCTCTGTCCCAGACCTTCTGTTTTCAACTCTCTAGAGACAGCAGGAGAGGTAGAGATACTCTGAATGATCTGCTATGAAAGGCCTTAATGACATTTACTCCAGCGCTGACCTGTTGCACCCTCGACAACACTGTGAATATTATTAATTGACACTGCTGGTCATCTATGAACATTTGAACATCTTGGCCATGTTACGTTATAATCTCCACCCGGCACAGCCAGAATCTCCACCCCTTATAGCCTGGTTCCTCTCTAGGTTTCTTCCTAGGTTCTGGCCTTTCTAGGGAGTTTTTCCTAGCTACTGTACTTCTACACCTGCATTGCTTGCTGTTTGGGGTTTTAGGCTGATTTTCTGTACAGCACGTTGTGACATCAGCTGATGTAAGAAGTTAAATGTGATTGATTGATTGATACTTAACAGCATTAATTTGAACTGAGCGTGATTTATAGCATCAGCCTTTTGGTATTTAAAACCGGCCATTACCCCTGCTCTAAGAAAACTAGCTAGCTAGCTCGATCCCTGGATTTTGGAAGGTGCAGCTAGATTAGAGTAGCTACAGTTTATCTAGCTACAGCTTATATCATCTTTAACTCTGCATTGTTGTAAATTGACCCGTAAGCATTTCACTGTTAGTCTACACCAAAAATGTGATTTGATTTTGATTCACTTTGATTAGACTATTTGAGTGAGTCGCTAGCTAATGTTGGCTGGCTAGCTAAAATTTCTAGTGGCACGAGGTATTTGCAAACAGCACAACATTGTGTGATTATCTAAGAGCTAGCTAGCTAACAAGCTGGCTAAGGTAGAAATGTCTGAGCTGCAAGCCAACACTGTGTTGTATTTACCCAAGTTAGCAGGACTGGGTAGCTAACGTTAACTAGCAACAAATATTTGGAAAAGCTAGGCACCTGCGGACACTTACCTAGCTAGCTAGCTAACTGTTTGCTAGGAACACAGCTAACTGTGAAGATTGCCAATAAGCTGGCAGAGGCTGAAGACATGACTGATGCTAAACATATAATTATCAAGCTAGCCGAGTGAAATTAAGCTTTGACCTAAATTTAACACTAATATGTAGCTAGCACAAAATGTGAGTGTTCTTTGCTAGATTTTCACATTCTTGCAATGATATAATGCATTTTATGCTCTCTGGGCTTATAACGCATTATATGTATTATCAGGATGGATAATTACTTATGAACAATTAGTAAGTATGATACAACTCTTTGTATTATAAGACATTATATATACACTTATATGTATGCCTCATATAAAATATGAACAAATATGTTTTTACACAGATGACGGCTACCAAAACAATAACCTATTTTTTTTAGTTTAATAAACACATTTTCAAATGTCAGTCAGATCACTCAATCAAATCTAAATTATTTCAACCAATGGGGGTGACTGGAATGCTGTGACTAAAGGAATAGTACATATCTGGCATAATCAGGAAGTGAGGCATGTCCAGGAAGAAGGAAAGTAGATCCTGAGGGGAATAACGAGCTCACCTTGCCTAAAACACTAACTTACTGTTGCTTGACATCAAATTTGGATAAAATAAATACATACTTTAAAGAAACTACAATTTCTAAAGGCTCTATAGATATATATCATACATATATATATCATTCATAGCCATTATAAGCACTACACACGTGCTTCACAAGTAATCCATAAACTCCCGAGTGGCGCAGCAGTCTAAGGCACTGCATCTCAGTGCTAGAGGAATCACTACAGACCCTGGTTTGATTCCAGGCTGTTTCACAACCGGCCGTGATTGAGAGTCCCATAGGGCGGCGCACAATTGGCCCAGCGTTGTTAGGGTCTGGACGGGGTAGGCCGTCATTGTAAATAAGAATTGGTTCTTAAATGACTTGCCCAGTTAAATACAATTTTAAAAAATATGGCACTAGATAAAGGGTAAGGTTAAAGGACATTCCATCTGGTATTTTGACAAATGTGGCATAACCCTTTTATTATATTTTATATAGCATCTCATTGCTAACAAAGACTTTACTAAGCCTTACAAGCTGTAGTTCCTTTAAATGCACGGTGGATCAATAGCAAGGTCAGGTTCAATAGCAAGGTCAGGTTCAATAGCAAGGTCAGATTCAATAGCAAGGTCAGATTCAATAGCAAGGTCAGATTCAAATGGATTAACTACAGTATGTGACAGTGACAACAATGGGTATTTCTCAATATGCATGCTACCGTGCTCTGAGCATGCAAATTGGAGCACAGAACAGTTGGCGTGTGAGTCCAAATCAGAGTATGTGAAATGGGAATGGACCATGGCTGCGAGGGGTTTTGAGGTTAAGTCAGGAGGAGGCCACCCACACTGTTCATTGGTAGGACAACAGACAATGGATAATGGACTAACTCCAGACTGTTTGGCAACAAGGATGAAGTGGGCTGATGCAGAAATAGGCATGAAGTCTATATAGACCACTACACCAAGAACTGATATATAATAGCTTCATTTCTTGCAACAAATTCAGTTTTGTTTGACTATTGGTCATTTTTGACCAATTTGTATTTATAAATACTTTTCTGTTCAGAATTAAAGTATCAACTGAACTGATTTCCAATCAAAGTTCAAGACTGCAAATTGGTTTTCCATTTCACTCAGGGAACTAGAGATTCTCAGGGAACTAGAGATTCTCAGGGAACTAGAGATTCACTGAAAACAAAAGCCAGCCATAACGTTGTCTACCTGTACATTACTCGTGTAATAATTTACAGGAAATATGTTAATTTAGCCTATTTTCACTTTGAAATGAAAAACCTAATCCCAGTCAATCAATCACTTATCACTGAACATCTAGATCATCTAGATCAAATATTGTTTTCAGTGATTTCTCTGACAGGACATGTCAGTGTGTTAAATTGAGAGGCAATGTACAGTATACATGACCAGCCTCTCATAACAAGAAGTTTGCTCTCTCCTATCCCTCACTCATTATGATGTGCATAATGTAATGTTATTATAATAATATTATACAGTAGATGGGGTGCCCTTTGAAGTAAATGATCAGAGAATTTTCTTGTTTTCTCTCTGTCATTCACACAGCAACAATCCAACAATGGACCCCACCTCACAAATACACACAATGGGGAGTTATAAAGGGTTTAGCTGGAAACCATTGTGTAAAGGGGCCCCTATGCCATTATGCCAACTCGGGACTTTTCACAATGGAGCTGGGGGTTCTTTTGACGTTAAGCCAGGTATAAAAGTACCCAAGGACGGAGAATAAGCTATACATGTTCAGGCCAAGTATCACCATAGATCTGTTACCCAAGCAAGAGTCACCATGACCATGGGAAAGGTACGCCAACCTACAGCCCCTCACCACTGAAGAAACTTTCAAAATTGCAGTTGAACTTGAATTTTGAACTTGTCGTATTACTGTTTGGAGTCAATATTGTTGTTTCTTTTAACCTCCAGATCATCTTCTACGAGGACAGGAACTTCCAGGGTCGTTCCTATGAGACCAGCTCAGACTGCCCTGAGTTGACCTCCTACCTGAGCAGGTGCAACTCCTGCAGGGTGGAGAGCGGCTGCTTCATGGTGTATGACCGCTCCAACTTCCAGGGAAACCAGTACTTTGCGAGGAGAGGAGAGTATGGTGACCACCAGCGTATGGGCATGTCTGACTGCATTAGGTCCTGCCGTAACATCCCCATGGTAAATAAACAACTAATTCATATGTTTCTGTTATCACTGATAGTAGTTTGGATTGGATAAAATTGTTATAATTGGAATAACATTTTATAATAAAAAATGTGTTAACATTTAGCAATTTTTCTAATGGCTTTGGTTGTTGTGGTTTTCCATTACAGCACAGTGGCCAGTTCAGGATGAGGATCTACGAGAGGGAAAACTTTGGAGGCCAGATGCACGAGATGATGGACGACTGTGAGAACATGATGGACCGTTACCGTATGTCCGACTGCCAGTCCTGCAATGTGATGGACGGCCACTGGCTCATGTACGAGCAGCCCAACTACAGAGGCAGGCAGATGTACCTGAGGCCTGGAGAGTACAGGAACTTCAGCAACATGGGGGGAAGCATGGGCAACATGAGATGGCAGTCTATGAGGCGTATCATGGATTCTTGTTAACTCACTGTTTGATGTGAATATTAGGTTGACAATAAAGGCTTGTATAAAAGCATCGGTCGTGACGTGACGTTGTATTGATTAATGTGACGACTACTGCTCATCGAATTATTCATGGTTTATAATTACGTGATTAAATGAATCAGGTAATTATTTAAGTCATTCATCTGGGGCACCATGGGAAAGTTTGGTTTTATTGAGTTTCTATTTCCCAAATTAACTCAAATAATATCAGAATATCGATTTTTACAACTGTCGCTAATGAATGAATTTCCACTACAGTCTCATCCTGAACATCGCATAACCTGGGAATCTGCACAAACCCACTAAATAAGTCCGTACCACACCAACTGAGGTGATATGTTTATTTACTAACAAGCTAAAATTATAATATAAGATACACATACACACAGTCTAGGCCATTGATTAGAACTTAGTACAATGAAACAGGTCCCTAGCGGGCCAACACAATATCACACGTTACACAAAATGGGGATTTCAAAAGAGAGAGAAAGAGAGAGGGTACGAGAGAAAAGCACACTTGGGTACATTTGTAAACTATGTTTAGTTTAACCCTAATCGTAACCCGAACTGCCGCTCTCATGGGTCAGAATATAATAATGTAATTATGTGTCGAAGGACTCCGATGGGGTCCGAGTTCTGAATTCTCCTCTGATGGCGACACTTCTGTTGTTACCGGGCGTAACGCTCTGATTGTCCACACGATGTCAGTGTCCTTTCTCTTCGTGGTCTGTTTCCTAGCCTTGTTTTGAAAGGTGGTCTTCTGAGTACGGTCAGCTGTGTAGCTCAGGGGCTCCAGTGTAGGAATGAAAGCAGTGTAGACACACAATTCCTTGGAGAGTGGTAACCAGGTGGTCCTGCTTGAATTCACCCTCTTAGACACATCTACTCATCCGTAGATTAAGACGTTCCTTTGTCTTCTTCAACCTCGTGTTACGTTTTGGGGTTACAACTAATCGGACCTTGGCTGCAGCTGGTGGCCACCTAGTCTGATATGATAATTCTTAACATGTTTTATCCCCTCGGGTCAGAAATGGGTCTTTCCGCCTTTAGGGTGTAACTAGTGACGAGGCAAGCTCTGGATTTTACTCAAATACAATTTAGACAACTAACTTCACATTTCCTCTTTATAAAAACATTTGACTTGATCTGGGCATTTTCCACACAATGTACAGTATGCAAACATCAGGTACATATTGTGAAAACTCTTCAAGTTACAATGTTTTCGTTATAACGTCGTCATTTCACTTTTAATAACATAACAAAAACGACATTAATTTTCATATTCCATCTATCGTCATTTACTACCAGTTTGGCTGACGAAACATATTGTTCCAGAGTCCGTTTATTGCATGTTACTGTCACACCCTGACCTGTGTATTCTTTGTTTTCTTTATATATTTTGGTTAGGTCAGGGTGCGACATGGGTAAAGAATGTGTTTTTGTACTCTCTAGGGGTTTTGTAGGTTTATGGGGTTGTTTACCATCTAGGTGTTTTGTATGTCTAAGGTTGCCTAGATTGGTTCTCAATTAGAGGCAGCTGTTTATCGTTGTCTCTGATTGGGAACCATATTTAGGCAGCCATCTTCTTTGGGTATTTTGTGGGTTATTGTCTATGTGATGTTGCATGTTAGCACAGAGTTTCTTTAGCGGTCACGGTTGTTTTAGTGTATGTCGTGGTTTTCTGTCTTTCATTAAATCATGCATTCACACCACGCTGCGCTTTGGTCTCCTCAATATGACGATCGTTACTGTTCTGAGGTAGGTTCTCCATATGCCCATCATACATTCTCTTCCTCCATATTGAGAGGACAAAGGGATTTTGTTTGCTGCCTTAAGATTTACAATGGGCATGATGTCATAAAACCCCCCACCACCATACCTGTCGATCTCTCCCCCTCTGGTGGGTGTGAGAGATGTCTCTTGTAGGAGGAGTGTGGTCCTGATCCAAACAGGCCAGTCATGACACATCCATCTCAAATTCAATTGATTCAATGTTTCAGGTAATTTAATATTTGAATACAAAATAATGTTACATACAATCTATTCCCAAGAAAATATACTTGCAATCTATAACAAAAAGATGATCATTGATTCTTCTTGTGGTTCCAAAACAGCAGTAATGGTATATTTTTCTCCAACACATAATTTATATATTCATATTCTAAAAAAAATAATTAAATTTCATTATTTAACCAGGTAGGCTAGTTGAGAACAAGTTCTCATTTACAACTGCGACCTGGGCAAGGTAAAACAAAGCAGTGCAACACAAACAACAACACAGAGTTACACATGGAATAAACAAACATACCGTCAATACCACAATAGAGAAAGTCTATATACAGTGTGTGCAAATGAGGTAGGATAAGGGGGGTGAGGCAATAAATAGGCCATAGTGGCGAAATTATTACAGTATGTTAAATTAAACACTGGGGTGATAGATGAGCAGAAGATGAGTGTGCAAGTAGCGGTACTGGGGTGCAAAGGAGCAAGATAAATAAATAACAATATGGTGATGAGGTAGTTGGATGGGCTATTTACAGATGGGCTATGTACAGGTGCAGTGATCTGTGAGCTGCTCTGACAGCTGGTGCTTAAAACTAGTGAGGGAGACATGAGTCTCCAGCTTCACGGATTTTTGCAGTTTGTTCGAGTCATTGGCAGCAGAGAACTGTAAGGAAAGGCGGCGGGCGAAGAAAGAATTGGCTTTGGGGGTGACCAGTGAGATATACCTGCTGGAGCTCGTGCTGCAGGTGGGTGCTGCGGGGCTTTACCTAGCAACGACTTATTGATGAACTGGAGCCAGTGGGTTTGGCTAAGGATATGAAGTGAGGGCCAGCCAACGAGAGCATACAGGTCGCAGTGGTGGGTAGTATATGGAGCTTTGGTGACAAAACGGATGGCATTGTGATAGACTGCATCCAATTTGCTGAGTAGTGTTGGAGGCTATTTTGTAAATGACATCGTCGAGGATCGGTAGGATAGTCAGTTTTACAAAGGGTATGTTTTAACAGCATGAGTGAAGGATGCTTTGTTGCGAAATAAGAAGCCGATTCTAGATTTAATTTTGGATTGGAGATGATTAATGTGAGTCTGGAAGTAGAGTTTACAGTCTAACCAGACACCTTGGTATTTGTAGTTGTCCACATAGTCTAAGTCAGAACCGTCCAGAGTAGTGATGCTAGAAGGGCGGGCAGGTGCGGGCAACGATCGGTTGAAGAGCATGCATTTAGTTTTACTAGCATTTAAGAGCAGTTGTAGGCCACGGAATAAGAGTTGTATGGCATTGAAGCTCGTCTGGAGGTTAGTTAACACAGTGTCCAAAGAAGGGCCAGATGTATACAGAATGGTGTCGTCTGCGTAGAGAGGGATCAGAGAATCACCAGCAGCAGAGTGAAATTATTGATGTATCTTCAAACCATCTGTATACTTACAAGCCCATACCAATCATATCCAGATTCCATTTTTAATATTCAAACCCAATGTCAACATACAGTAATACTTCAAGTTACTCTAAAATCATCTTCCTCTCTTAACACTGAAAACTCTTCTCATTGGTATCCTAGTGGTTAGAGCATTGGGCTGGTAACCAAATGGTTGCTGATTTGAGTACCTGAGCCGACAAGTAAGGCTTTTAACCCTAATTTGCTCCAGGGGCGCTGTACTACTATGGCTGACCCTATAAAAGACCTCATTTTCCTGCACCTATCTGGTGTATGTGACAACAAAACATATCTATTTTTTGTTTATTTATTTGCAATTAGAAATGATTTGTACTAGGTCTGTGGGCCTTTTTCTGAGTTAACCAAAACTCTACTAGTTGACGCCACTAGTTGGTCCCTTCCTCATTAATAGTTTGGCATGTAAGTGTACGGTGGTCTGCAGGTCCCAAATAGCCTCCATAGAGCCAGGCCAGTTTCTTATTGAATTGGCCCAAGGCCTAAATTCCAGCCGTGCATGTTTTCAAATGGCCAGGGGTTGTTAGCTCCAATGTCCCATAATATTCCAACCAAAATAAACATTAGGTTCTGTCCGTTAGTTAATTTTGTAGTTTTGTTATTTAGAAATCATTAAACTTGTCAATCAAGAGATGTATTTTGAAAAAATATGAGTTTTGCGATGACGCTGAGAGAAGGCAAACACCTTCCCCTTAAAGAATGAAACACATTGAGAATTTGACTGTTGATAGACTGCTGATAGGTAGGAGGCTGTCCCTTCTCTTTCTAAAACAAAAAAACGTTCCTGCTGCACACCGACGAACATGCCATTTCTACTTGTAGAATCACAACCCTCCTCAGTGGCCGACAACTTGACTTCGAGCCAATCAGAGAGCACAAATTGGGGGAGCCGTGTTAGTGTTCAAATACTGGAGAGTTGAGACCAAATCACGGACGCTGGACAGAGTGGATTTCAGTTGTAACGAAAGACAGTTTTAATGAGTCAGAGATATCTTGTCCCGCAGTTTTACGTGCACGGACCTAGTTCACATAACTCGGCAAGGAGCCAGGTGAAAAAGAGGCCTATACAATGGTTACATACATTTTTATACATAGAATAAAGTAGGTGGAGTCTTGTCGTTTCGGTCTTCTTGACTGGTCGGAGGGTTGGAGGCGGGCCTTGCTCTAGCCAGAGCGGGCCCCATTGGTGCACAGCAAAAGTTCTTTGCTCTTGGGACCGGCCAGTTAGAGGGAGATGAGATGTGTGTTTATATAAGGAAGAGGGGGTCAGTCTTATGGCTGGGTGTATGTGTTCTTACTACGGAATGTCTTTGTTTATATGAGCTATGTGTATGAATATTTATATAACAGCCGAGAGGAGTAACAACAAAAAGGAAAAAATATATTGTGCTGGCTAGCGAATTACATGCTAAAGGTTTAGCTAACAAAAAAATGGCACTGGCAGCATGGGATTATGGAGAGTGAATGAAATAGTTTCTTTGTCATCTTGCTAGCTAGTTATCTAGCTTTGGCCATCTGACAAGGATCACCAAGGGTATTCTACAACAATAGCAACATTAGCACAGCTAGCTAGTTAGCTAACATTGGATACCTACAAAACAAAATACATAGGAACTAGCATTGTCAAACTAAGCTGAAGAATGCAACACTGCTGCTACCTTCTAGTTTGGAGTATTTTAACAAGACTGTAAACTTTCATTCATAGGCTACGTTGTAGCAACCTCATGATGGGTATAGGGAAAATTCAAGTATCATGTAGTAGCCTAAACCTACCACTGTTACATTGAACTGGCAGAACGGAATATGAATGACAGTCATCCAATATGCCGTAATAGAAATAAGGCCATGCTCCTGAAAAAGAATATCGGCCTCATCTTAAACTGCACTGACCCCCACTGATACCAATATCTACATGTTCTGTAGTCAAAAATATGGAGAAAAAAATGTCCTAAGAAAATGACTCTCTATGATGTCATCAGGAGTCATAATTAAAACTAAATGAGTTCCCAGTTGATCCCACACACCAGTGAGATTGTCAGACGTTTGCTTGCCAAGAGCACCTATGAACAGAGTTTTGGCAATCAATGTCTTTTGTGTGTTCACACCGAACATACTTTGAAGCCAACACTCTCGCCTGCATCTAGCTGATATATGGTGTAATCATTAGTCCCACAGTTGCAAACAAGAGTTTCTATTGGACAAATTCAGGTATGTTTATCCCCGATTTTCAACAGAATCGGTGGAATTTATACACCCCTGATCACACGTAAACACAGTTCGCTTTCATAGCAGCCACATTCTATTCTTTCTCGCATCTATGCGCTCTCCTCCACTCACCTTTTCCCTTCGCTTATGGACTATAATGCGCAACACATCAGCTGTTTGTGACCAGGTGAAAAAAACTTTCCAAGCCAAACCATATCATAACCGCTACACACAGCCTACATCATTGTCACTATATTAGCTAAAATAACATCATAGTCAACATAGCTAATAGAACTAACACGCTGGTAAAACCGCTACAATCATGCAGTAACGTTACAGTGTAAGCAGTTTATCACTTAAAAGCAAAAGCTTGCCTTGACTAGCTACAGTGACATAGCACACCTCTGTTTGAGCAGGGTGTTTGAGTAGACTAAACTAGCTAGCTGCATTTGCTATCTAGATAGCACTGTAGATAGCACTGCAGTGCTATCTAGCTGTAGCTTATGCTTTCAGTACTAGATTCATTCTCTGATCCTTTGATTGGGTGGACAACATGTTATTTCATGCTGCAAGAGCTCTGATAGGTTGGAGGACATCCCCCGGGAAGTTGTCATAATTACTGTGTAAGTCTATGGAAGGTGGTGAGGACCATGAGACTCCTAGGTTTTGTATTGATGTTTTGATGTTTTGTATTGATGTCAAGAAGCTAGCTGAAGCTAGCTGTCCTCCGGCTACACCGTGGTGCTTCCCTACAGAGTGTATTGAGTTGATTTACTTTATTTGTATTATTTTATTTTTTAACCCTTTTTCTCCCCAATTTTGTGATATCCAATTGATAGTTATAGTCTTGTCCCATCGCTGTAACTCCCGTACGGACATGGGAGAAGCAAAACTCCCGCCATCCTCTCGAACATGACCCTGCCAAGCTCCACTGCTTCTTGACACACTGCTCGCTTAACCCGGAAGCCAGGTTATGTGTCGGAGGAAACACTGTACAACGTGCAACCGTGTCAGTGTGCATGCGCGATGGGACACGGCCATCCCGGCTGGCCAATCCCTCCCTTAACCCGGATGACGCTGGGCCAATTGTGCGTCGCCTCATGAGTCTCCTGGTCATGGCCGGCTGCGACACAGTTCGGGAACAAGCCCAGATCTGTAGTGACTCCTCAAGCACTGCAGTGCCTTAGACCGCCTCGACAGAGCGTGTTTTAATCAATTATTTGGTGACGTGATTATATTTATTATAATTTTATCTAAAAAGCATAACTTTTTAAATGTTTAAAAATATATATTTTTTTATGAAATTCACTGAGGAAGATGGTCCTCTCCTTCCTCTTCTGAGGAGCCTCCACTGATCGGTATGGTGCTGAAGAGGTTATATATGAGGTTACAAAGTTATGTATGGTGCTGAAGAGGTTATATATGAGGTTACAAAGTGGTTAAATAACATAATAAAGCTTCAAATCCACCCTTTTGTTATAAAGAATGTTGCTTGTGACTTATAAACACATCAACTTGTTTGTTACTTATATTGTCTTTGTTTCGACACGTACTAGAATCTCCCCATCGTTTAGTAGCTTCACTTTATTGTCTTTGTTTCGACACCTACTAGAATCTCCCCATCGTTTAGTAGCTTCACTTTATTGTCTTTGTTTAGACACCTACTAGTATCTCCCCATCGTTTAGTAGCTTCACTTTATTGTCTTTGTTTCAACACGTACTAGAATCTCCCCATCGTTTAGTAGCTTCACTTTATTGTCTTTGTTTAGACACCTACTAGTATCTCCCCATCGTTTAGTAGCTTCACTTTATTGTCTTTGTTTCGACACCTACTAGTATCTCCCCATCGTTTAGTAGCTTCACTTTATTGTCTTTGTTTCGACACCTACTAGAATCTCCCCATCGT
Organism: Oncorhynchus mykiss; assembly: GCF_057628025.1. NCBI lineage: Eukaryota > Metazoa > Chordata > Actinopteri > Salmoniformes > Salmonidae > Oncorhynchus > Oncorhynchus mykiss. Next base: position 17,330,575 of record NC_143039.1, read on the forward strand.
TTAGTAGCTTCACTTTATTGTCTTTGTTTAGACACCTACTAGTATCTCCCCATCGTTTAGTAGCTTCACTTTATTGTCTTTGTTTCGACACCTACTAGAATCTCCCCATCGTTTAGTAGCTTCACTTTATTGTCTTTGTTTCGACACCTACTAGTATCTCCCCATCGTTTAGTAGCTTCACTTTATTGTCTTTGTTTAGACACCTACTAGTATCTCCCCATCGTTTAGTAGCTTCACTTTATTGTCTTTGTTTCGACACCTACTAGTATCTCCCCATCGTTTAGTAGCTTCACTTTATTGTCTTTGTTTAGACACCTACTAGTATCTCCCCATCGTTTAGTAGCTTCACTTTATTGTCTTTGTTTAGACACCTACTAGTATCTCCCCATCGTTTAGTAGCGTCACTTTATTGTCTTTGTTTCGACACCTACTAGTATCTCCCCATCGTTTAGTAGCTTCACTTTATTGTCTTTGTTTCGACACCTACTAGTATCTCCCCATCGTTTAGTAGCTTCACTTTATTGTCTTTGTTTCGACACCTACTAGTATCTCCCCATCGTTTAGTAGCGTCACTTTATTGTCTTTGTTTAGACACCTACTAGTATCTCCCCATCGTTTAGTAGCTTCACTTTATTGTCTTTGTTTAGACACATACTAGTATCTCCCCATCGTTTAGTAGCGTCACTTTATTGTCTTTGTTTAGACACCTACTAGTATCTCCCCATCGTTTAGTAGCTTCACTTTATTGTCTTTGTTTAGACACCTACTAGTATCTCCCCATCGTTTAGTAGCTTCACTTTATTGTCTTTGTTTAGACACCTACTAGTATCTCCCCATCGTTTAGTAGCTTCACTTTATTGTCTTTGTTTCGACACCTACTAGTATCTCCCCATCGTTTAGTAGCTTCACTTTATTGTCTTTGTTTCGACACCTACTAGTATCTCCCCATCGTTTAGTAGCTTCACTTTATTGTCTTTGTTTCGACACCTACTAGAATCTCCCCATCGTTTAGTAGCTTCACTTTATTGTCTTTGTTTAGACACCTACTAGTATCTCCCCATCGTTTAGTAGCTTCACTTTATTGTCTTTGTTTCGACACCTACTAGTATCTCCCCATCGTTTAGTAGCTTCACTTTATTGTCTTTGTTTCGACACCTACTAGTATCTCCCCATCGTTTAGTAGCGTCACTTTATTGTCTTTGTTTCAACACGTACTAGAATCTCCCCATCGTTTAGTAGCTTCACTTTATTGTCTTTGTTTCGACACATACTAGTATTAAAACCTTGGAGGGATTAAGCCTATAGAACATCTCACAGTAGGAGGATTTGAAGCCAACAAAAGCTAAAAGAGACAGAGTTTATTATGCTGACCCCATAGAAATGAAGGGTGGATCAACTGTAAATACGCAATGTATAAAAGGTCGACTGCAACACTAAATGAACACAAACATCCCCACGGGAGCGGGTTTGTAATGACTCTAAATACAACATGTAGATTAGATAGATAATGGATACAGACAACAGTTCAATTGTAATAGTTAGAGAAGTATTGGCTCTGCATACAGCTTGATCTTACCTGACAAAGTTGTCATCTCTGCAGGGAAAACAGTGATAGAGCAGATGTTTTGGTCAATGTTTACTTGACCTCTGACCCAGATCTGCAAAGACTGTTGTTTACTTTTCCTCTCTGACCCAGATCTGCAAGGGCTGTTGTTTACTTTTCCTCTCTGACCCAGATCTGCAAGGGCTGTTGTTTACTTTTCCTCTCTGACCCAGATCTGCAAGGGCTGTTGTTTACTTTTCCTCTCTGACCCAGATCTGCAAGGGCTGTTGTTTACTTTACCTCTCTGACCCAGATCTGCAAGGGCTGTTGTTTGGCCAACACCAGCTACTGTTTACCCTAGCCGGCCTTGCAGTGGCATTCCTCACGTATGTACAAATGCTTCAACTATTTTGATACCTCCATTTTGCTGAGATTAACATTTAATGTAGCAGGGACACTATTTAAAGCATAATTTTGGGTAGTGTCATGTCTTTGGCTATGCCGGATTAAGTGATATGACATGCTATTCTATAAAATAATTTCTCGGTAATTAATATCACCTGATTGAGCTAATCATGTAAATTTAATTAACTAGATAGTCGGGGCAACACAAAATAATATTTATACAGCTGTAAACGGGAGATACTCTGTCTGTTCCTTCCTAACCCGCATTTGCAGCTGCTGTTGCTAACTCAACGGCTAGGAGGTATCACTTCTGTAGTGAATAAGAGTTCAAAGTTCATACCATTCGCAACCAAAGCTCATGCTGATGTTAGCTTCGTTCTGTAGATATTATCTGAACCTTTCTGACATCGGACCGTCGTCCTCACATCCTCGGAACAGGAGGTTACATTGTCGTCAAGGCTTTATATAGGAAGGGAGAGGAGGGCGTGTTTGAAAAGTTTTATAGCCCATGTCCCTTCACAGGGGCGGGCCACTGATTGAGCAGAGACCTTATGAAAACCCAAATCTCACATTTTAGAAGCTAAAATCACATTTCATCCCATCACAAATAATTTCATATTCAAACATTTATATTGAACAACAATTCCATGTGAATCCGATAACTCTGATGTGTAGACTTTCCACTGTAGAGTTTGTCATCTTATCATTGATGAGAATGTCTCAGATGACAACCGAACTGACATCGTATTCATTAAGTACCAGCGCATATGTTCAATTGGTCGGATTACCAGAATATACAGTGCCTTGCGAAAGTATTCGGCCCCCTTGAACTTTGCGACCTTTTGCCACATTTCAGGCTTCAAACATAAAGATATAAAACTGTATTTTTTTGTGAAGAATCAACAACAAGTGGGACACAATCATGAAGTGGAATGACATTTATTGGATATTTCAAACTTTTTTAACAAATCAAAAACTGAAAAATTGGGCGTGCAAAATTATTCAGCCCCCTTAAGTTAATACTTTGTAGCGCCACCTTTTGCTGCGATTACAGCTGTAAGTCGCTTGGGGTATGTCTCTATCAGTTTTGCACATCGAGAGACTGACATTTTTTCCCATTCCTCCTTGCAAAACAGCTCGAGCTCAGTGAGGTTGGATGGAGAGCATTTGTGAACAGCAGTTTTCAGTTCTTTCCACAGATTCTCGATTGGATTCAGGTCTGGACTTTGACTTGGCCATTCTAACACCTGGATATGTTTTTTTTTTTAACCATTCCATTGTAGATTTTGCTTAATGTTTTGGATCATTGTCTTGTTGGAAGACAAATCTCCGTCCCAGTCTCAGGTCTTTTGCAGACTCAATCAGGTTTTCTTCCAGAATGGTCCTGTATTTGGCTCCATCCATCTTCCCATCAATTTTAACCATCTTCCCTGTCCCTGCTGAAGAAAAGCAGGCCCAAACCATGATGCTGCCACCACCATGTTTGACAGTGGGGATGGTGTGTTCAGGGTGATGAGCTGTGTTGCTTTTAAGCCAAACATAACGTCTTGCATTGTTGCCAAAAAGTTCAATTTTGGTTTCATCTGACCAGAGCACCTTCTTCCACATGTTTGGTGTGTCTCCCAGGTGGCTTGTGGCAAACTTTAAACAACACTTTTTATGGATATCTTTAAGAAATGGCTTTCTTCTTGCCACTCTTCCATAAAGGCCAGATTTGTGTAATATACGACTGATTGTTGTCCTATGGACAGAGTCTCCCACCTCAGCTGTAGATCTCTGCAGTTCATCCAGAGTGATCATGGGCCTCTTGGCTGCATCTCTGATCAGTCTTCTCCTTGTATGAGCTGAAAGTTTAGAGGGACGGCCAGGTCTTGGTAGATTTGCAGTGGTCTGATACTCCTTCCATTTCAATATTATCGCTTGCACAGTGCTCCTCCAAATATTTTTGTATCCAAATCCGGCTTTAAACTTCTTCACAACAGTATCTCGGACCTGCCTGGTGTGTTCCTTGTTCTTCATGATGCTCTCTGCGCTTTTAGCGGACCTCTGAGACTATCACAGTGCAGGTGCATTTATACGGAGACTTGATTACACACAGGTGGATTGTATTTATCATCATTAGTCATTTAGGTCAACATCATTCAGAGATCCTCACTGAACTTCTGGAGAGAGTTTGCTGCACTGAAAGTAAAGGGGCTGAATAATTTTGCACGCCCAATTTTTCAGTTTTTGATTTGTTAAAAAAGTTTGAAATATCCAATAAATGTCGTTCCACTTAATGATTGTGTCCCACTTGTTGTTGATTCTTCACAAACAAATACAGTTTTATATCTTTATGTTTGAAGCCTGAAATGTGGCAAAAGGTCGCAAAGTTCAAGGGGGCCGAATACTTTCGCAAGGCACTGTAGTTAATTTCCCCCCACCTCCTGATTTTCCCAGAATCTCTATGTTAACCAAGGGTTTTGCAAATGTAACATCAGTAGGGTAGAGAGAGGAAAAAGGGGGGGAAGAGGTATTTATGACTGTCATAAACCTACCCCCAGGCCAACGTCATGACAGTAGTATGGGCATTGCCAGGTGATTCATTACAAAAGATGATTACAGAAACAGAGTTATTGTACATATTAAATTAGTGTGGCTAAACCACTTCTGTTTTTTGTTTCTACCTGGTAGTTCATTTGCACTCACCTGGTGTCCCAAGTCTAAATCAGTCCCTGATTAGAAGTAGAGGATGAAACCCAGAAGTGTTTTGGCCCTCCAGGACCAGAATTGAACAGCCTTGAATTATAGCATTAAATTAGAGTATTACGTTTTCTTGGTTTTATCAAAACGTCACAATGTAGAGGAACTGAGTAAGTATCTCAAGGCACATTGAATATATAAAAAAATGTAATGACTTGACATTGGATGAATTATTCAATTATATGTTTTCCAGTGTTTTTATGTTAAATCCATGCCATCAAGTTTTCCCTTCAGAGAGCCAAGAGGAAGATTGGTGACATGGAGATGTTTCAATTTTTTAAATAAAGAACTCCCCCTCCAAATGTACTGTGTACTTTGTTTTCTATAAAATGTGATGGGGTACATACAGGAAAACATCATTATCACTACTATAATGTTTTAACCTGGGTTGGTACACAAAACTGGACACTTGTATTACTCAGATTGGTCTGCCATTTCTACACCAGTCTTCATATCAAAACACAATCTAGTCTAAAACAACATGGTTGTAATCGTCAAGAGATGATCACTCATCTACAAGACATTTTAAAATGACAATCATCCTAAATAAAATAAGTCTTTGTTGAAAAGTAAAAATGCTTACTGTGTTGACCACCTAAGACAAAAATACATTGCAGTGTTCACAACATTCTCGCGAAAAAAACCGCTGACATGTTAAAAGTCCAACTATTTACATGACAATACTGCCGTTGATCCATGGATTATAAAGAGAGGACGCACCTCCCAACCCTTGCTGAGTTCCAGTGAGACCAAAGTTAACCTTCGCAATGGGAAAGGTAAGGCTGGTTTTTATGCTATGCATATGTTGTGCCTCTGCATTCCTCCATAGACTATTCTACCGAAATCAATAAAAGGGGATGAGATTCATTAAAGGTAATGTGTGCCTCTGATCAGGAATTTTAGTCTGTACAATATTACAAAATAATTCTAAATATTGGTGCTTACTGCTGGGGAAGAGATCTGGTCTTACACAATAAAACACCTCAATTGATCTGTTTTTTAGATCATTTTCTACGAAGACAGAAACTTCCAGGGTCACTCTTATGAGTGCGGTGGAGAATGCTCTGACCTACATGCCCACTTCAGCCGCTGCAACTCCATCAAGGTGGAGAGCGGCAACTGGATGGTGTACGAGAGGCCCAGCTACATGGGCTATCAGTACTTCCTGAAGGAAGGCGAGTTCTCCGACTACCAGCGTTGGATGGGCTTCAATGACTGCGTCAGGTCCTGCCGCATGATCCCCCAGGTAAGAGACGAATTAAGGAAGAGGTTAAAGAGATCCCGTTAACTCTGAAGTATTGGAGGGATTCTAAAGTATTACAGGGACTTCTGGACCTTTATAGTTTGATCCCAAAACTACAGGAAATCAACTGCTAGATTCTGAGCAGTGGAGGCTGGTGGAGAAAGAAATGGGGAGGACAGGCTTATTATCCTTCCCATTTCTCCCTCCATCAGCCTCCACTGACTGAGGTTGGACGTAGTCTACCACATATTTTTCTGAGATGGTTACACATGAGTATCATCCCAATAACATTCCTCTCTGTATCCACAGCATCAGGGATCTCACCGTATGAGAATCTTCGAGCGCTCCGAGTTCGGAGGACAGATGACGGAGTTGACGGACGACTGCCCCAACCTCTACGAGCGCTTCCATTACAATGACGTCTACTCTTGCAATGTGATGGAGGGCTCCTGGCTTTTGTATGAGCACCCCAACTACAGGGGGCGCCAGTACCTGCTGACCCCGGGAGAGTACAGGAGATACAACGAGTGGGGAAGCATGAGCGCCAGAGTGGGTTCCATCAGACGTATTGATATGTAAGAAGCTGAATGTATGACTCTTGAATCAATGACCAACGGGAAATCATGTTGAAATAAATCCATCCACACATTAGAGCCTTTTTTCCTGCCTTTTGTATTTTAAACCACGGAGAAATAATGAATATGCAAACGTATCTGTTAGGTTGGTTGAACTTTTAAAAGGTTTTCCTATGAATTAACTCCCATATTACCGTGGTTTGCTGAGTGAAACTGTGGAGTGAATCGACCTAGAATAGACCATGTGTGTACCCTAAATATCTCACATCAAATATTCGTATTTATTGGTTATTGTCATGAACAGGCTGTTCATGACAATTTGAGAATTATATGAAATGAATACCTTACATATTTTGCTTTGCACTCATTTGTGTAATGTGTTACAGATGTAGGATCCTAATTTGATCACCCTGTTTCTGGTGAACTTTCCTGCAATGCATTAAAAAAGGCTTTTGAAGTTTGTCATTACCACTTTGACATTTCAGACGTGGTTATCCCTTACGAAAAATGTATCAACCCCAATCCCATTAATTATAATCCACATAATAATTCACATTTCCTGTTGCTGCAGGATTATTTTCCTGCTGTAGCAAACTGGCTCAAATTAAGATCCTACATCTGTACTCAGCAGAATCTGCTAATATTTTCATTCATGATACAATAGGGAAATGTCTGGGCAACTCATAGTCAGCACTGTTGATTGAAGAACTTGAGTTACAGAATGGGAATGGATTATATTGCAACATTGTAACATGACAAAGTGCATCTGATGATGTTAACGTTGTATTTTTGAACCGTCTTCCATGTTGTAATGGCTTGAATGGAATCATTGGAATAGTATCAAACACATGAAAACAGTGCGTTTTAAGCCGTTCCATTGCTTCCATTCCAGCCATTATGATGAGCCCGTCCTCCTATAGTTCCTCCCACCAGCGTAGCCCGTCCTCCTATAGTTCCTCCCACCAGCGTAGCCCATCCTCCTATAGTTCCTCCCACCAGCGTAGCCCGTCCTCCTATAGTTCCTCCCACCAGCGTAGCCCATCCTCCTATAGTTCCTCCCACCAGCGTAGCCCATCCTCCTATAGTTCCTCCCACCAGCGTAGCCCGTCCTCCTATAGTTCCTCCCACCAGCGTAGCCCGTCCTCCTATAGTTCCTCCCACCAGCGTAGCCCATCCTCCTATAGTTCCTCCCACCAGCGTAGCCCGTCCTCCTATAGTTCCTCCCACCAGCGTAGCCCATCCTCCTATAGCTCCTCCCACCAGCGTAGCCCGTCCTCCTATAGGAACTACCAGCAGCGTAGCCCGTCCTCCTATAGTTCCTCCCACCAGCGTAGCCCGTCCTCCTATAGTTCCTCCCACCAGCGTAGCCCGTCCTCCTATAGTTCCTCCCACCAGCGTAGCCCATCCTCCTATAGTTCCTCCCACCAGCGTAGCCCGTCCTCCTATAGTTCCTCCCACCAGCGTAGCCCATCCTCCTATAGTTCCTCCCACCAGCGTAGCCCATCCTCCTATAGTTCCTCCCACCAGCGTAGCCCGTCCTCCTATAGTTCCTCCCACCAGCGTAGCCCATCCTCCTATAGTTCCTCCCACCAGCGTAGCCCGTCCTCCTATAGTTCCTCCCACCAGCGTAGCCCGTCCTCCTATAGTTCCTCCCACCAGCGTAGCCCATCCTCCTATAGTTCCTCCCACCAGCGTAGCCCGTCCTCCTATAGTTCCTCCCACCAGCGTAGCCCGTCCTCCTATAGGAACTACCAGCGTACTCTACCATGCATATGCGTACATTTATTGTTATATAATGCCGTTAAAGTGCATGATACTGTAACACTAAATATTGAATACAAATCCCTCTGTGTTCTGTGGATGGTTCTAGAAGCACCTGCACAAGTGTTCACTGTTTGGAGACACATACTGTTTGGAGACACATACTGTTTGGAGACACATACTGTTTGGAGACACATACTGTTTGGAGACACATACTGTTTGGAGACACATACTGTTTGGAGACACACACTGTTTGGAGACACATACTGTTTGGAGACACACACTGTTTGGAGACACACACTGTTTGGAGACACATACTGTTTGGAGACACATACTGTTTGGAGACACATACTGTTTGGAGACACACACTGTTAGGAGACACATACTGTTTGGAGACACACACTGTTTGGTTGAACATACTGTTTGGAGACACATACTGTTTGGAGACACATACTGTTTGGAGACACATACTGTTTGGTTGAACATACTGTTTGGAGACACATACTGTTTGGAGACACATACTGTTTGGAGACACATACTGTTTGGAGACACATACTGTTTGGTTGAACATGCTGTTTGGAGACACATACTGTTTGGAGACACATACTGTTTGGAGACACACACTGTTTGGTTGAACATACTGTTTGGAGACACATACTGTTTGGAGACACATACTGTTTGGTTGAACATGCTGTTTGGAGACACATACTGTTTGGAGACACATACTGTTTGGAGACACACACTGTTAGGAGACACATACTGTTTGGAGACACATACTGTTTGGAGACACATACTGTTTGGAGACACATACTGTTTGGAGACACATACTGTTTGGAGACACACTGTTTGGAGACACATACTGTTTGGAGACACACACTGTTTGGAGACACATACTGTTTGGAGACACACACTGTTTGGTTGAACATACTGTTTGGAGACACATACTGTTTGGAGACACATACTGTTTGGAGACACATACTGTTTGGAGACACATACTGTTTGGAGACACATACTGTTTGGAGACACACACTGTTAGGAGACACATACTGTTTGGAGACACATACTGTTTGGAGACACATACTGTTTGGAGACACACTGTTTGGAGACACATACTGTTTAGAGACACACACTGTTTGGAGACACACACTGTTTGGAGACACATACTGTTTGGAGACACATACTGTTTGGAGACACATACTGTTTGGAGGCACATACTGTTTGGAGACACACACTGTTTGGAGACACATACTGTTTGGAGACACACTGTTTGGTTGAACATACTGTTTGGAGACACACACTGTTTGGAGACACATACTGTTTGGAGACACATACTGTTTGGAGACACACACTGTTTGGAGACACATACTGTTTGGAGACACATACTGTTTGGAGACACATACTGTTTGGAGACACATACTGTTTGGAGACACATACTGTTTGGAGACACACACTGTTTGGAGACACATACTGTTTGGAGACACATACTGTTTGGAGACACATACTGTTTGGAGACACATACTGTTTGGAGACACACACTGTTTGGAGACACACACTGTTTGGAGACACATACTGTTTGGAGACACATACTGTTTGGAGACACACACTGTTTGGTTGAACAAACTGTTTGGAGACACATACTGTTTGGAGACACACACTGTTTGGTTGAACATACTGTTTGGAGACACACACTGTTTGGTTGAACATACTGTTTGGAGACACACACTGTTTGGAGACACACACTGTTAGGAGACACATACTGTTTGGAGACACATACTGTTTGGAGACATTTATTTATTTTATTTATTTTACCTTTATTTAACCAGGTAGGCAAGTTGAGAACAAGTTCTCATTTACAATTGCGACCTGGCCAAGATAAAGCAAAGCAGTTCGACAGATACAACAACACAGAGTTACACATGGAGTAAAACAAACATACAGTCAATAATAAAGTATAAACAAGTCTATATACAATGTGAGCAAATGAGGTGAGAAGGGAGGTAAAGGCAAAAAAAAGGCCTTGGTGGCAAGGTAAATACAATATAGAAAGTAAAACACTGGAATGGTAGTTTTGCAATGGAAGAATGTGCAAAGTAGAAATAAAAATAATGGGGTGCAAAGGAGCAAAATAAATAAATTAATTAAATACAGTTGGGAAAGAGGTAGTTGATAGGGCTAAATTATATGTGGGCTATGTACAGGTGCAGTAATCTGTGAGCTGCTCTGACAGTTGGTGCTTAAAGCTAGTGAGGGAGATAAGTGTTTCCAGTTTCAGAGATTTTTGTAGTTCGTTCCAGTCATTGGCAGCAGAGAACTGGAAAGAGAGGCGGCCAAAGAAAGAATTGGTTTTGGGGGTGACTAGAGAGATATACCTGCTGGAGCGTGTGCTACAGGTGGGAGATGCTATGGTGACCAGCGAGCTGAGATAAGGGGGGACTTTACCTAGCAGGGTCTTGTAGATGACATGGAGCCAGTGGGTTTGGCGACGAGTATGAAGCGAGGGCCAGCCAACGAGAGCGTACAGGTCGCAATGGTGGGTAGTGTATGGGGCTTTGGTGACAAAACGGATTGCACTGTGATAGACTGCATCCAGTTTGTTGAGTAGGGTATTGGAGGCTATTTTGTAAATTACATCGCCAAAGTCGAGGATTGGTAGGATGGTCAGTTTTACAAGGGTATGTTTGGCAGCATGAGTGAAGGATGCTTTGTTGCGAAATAGGAAGCCAATTCTAGATTTAACTTTGGATTGGAGATGTTTGATATGGGTCTGGAAGGAGAGTTTACAGTCTAACCAGACACCTAAGTATTTGTAGTTGTCCACGTATTCTAAGTCAGAGCCGTCCAGAGTAGTGATGTTGGACAGGCGGGTAGGTGCAGGTAGTGATCGGTTGAAGAGCATGCATTTAGTTTTACTTGTATTTAAGAGCAGTTGGAGGCCACGGAAGGAGAGTTGTATGGCATTGAAGCTTGCCTGGAGGGTTGTTAACACAGTGTCCAAAGAAGGGCCGGAAGTATACAGAATGGTGTCGTCTGCGTAGAGGTGGATCAGAGACTCACCAGCAGCAAGAGCGACCTCATTGATGTATACAGAGAAGAGAGTCGGTCCAAGAATTGAACCCTGTGGCACCCCCATAGAGACTGCCAGAGGTCCGGACAACAGACCCTCAGATTTGACACACTGAACTCTATCAGAGAAGTAGTTGGTGAACCAGGCGAGGCAATCATTTGAGAAACCAAGGCTGTTGAGTCTGCCGATGAGGATGTGGTGATTGACAGAGTCGAAAGCCTTGGCCAGATCAATGAATACGGCTGCACAGTAATGTTTCTTATCGATGGCGGTTAAGATATCGTTTAGGACCTTGAGCGTGGCTGAGGTGCACCCATGACCAGCTCTGAAACCAGATTGCATAGCAGAGAAGGTATGGTGAGATTCAAAATGGTCGGTAATCTGTTTGTTGACTTGGCTTTCGAAGACCTTAGAAAGGCATGGTAGGATAGATATAGGTCTGTAGCAGTTTGGGTCAAGAGTGTCCCCCCCTTTGAAGAGGGGGATGACCGCAGCTGCTTTCCAATCTTTGGGAATCTCAGACGACACGAAAGAGAGGTTGAACAGGCTAGTAATAGGGGTGGCAACAATTTCGGCAGATAATTTTAGAAAGAAAGGGTCCAGATTGTCTAGCCCGGCTGATTTGTAGGGGTCCAGATTTTGCAGCTCTTTCAGAACATCAGCTGAATGGATTTGGGAGAAGGAGAAATGGGGAAGGCTTGGGCGAGTTGCTGTTGGGGGTGCAGTGCTGTTGACAGGGGTAGGAGTAGCCAGGTGGAAAGCATGGCCAGCAGTAGAAAAATGCTTATTGAAATTTTCAATTATGGTGGATTTATCAGTGGTGACAGTGTTTCCTATCTTCAGTGCACTGGGCAGCTGGGAGGAGGTGTTCTTATTCTCCATGGACTTTACAGTGTCCCAGAACTTTTTTGAGTTAGTGTTGCAAGAAGCAAATTTCTGCTTGAAAAAGCTAGCCTTGGCTTTTCTAACTGCCTGTGTATAATGGTTTCTAGCTTCCCTGAACAGCTGCATATCACGGGGGCTGTTCGATGCTAATGCAGAACGCCATAGGACGTTTTTGTGTTGATTAAGGGCAGTCAGGTCTGGGGAGAACCAAGGGCTATATCTGTTCCTGGTTCTAAATTTCTTGAATGGGGCATGTTTATTTAAGATGGTTAGGAAGGCATTTTTAAAAAATATCCAGGCATCCTCTACTGACGGGATGAGGTCAATATCCTTCCAGGATACCCCGGCCAGGTCGATTAGAAAGGCCTGCTCGCTGAAGTGTTTCAGGGAGCGTTTTACAGTGATGAGAGGAGGTCGTTTGACCGCTGACCCATTACGGATGCAGGCAATGAGGCAGTGATCGCTGAGATCTTGGTTGAAGACAGCAGAGGTGTATTTAGAGGGGAAGTTGGTTAGGATGATATCTAAGAGGGTGCCCGTGTTTAAGGCTTTGGGGAGGTACCTGGTAGGTTCATTGATAATTTGTGTGAGATTGAGGGCATCAAGTTTAGATTGTAGGATGGCTGGGGTGTTAAGCATGTTCCAGTTTAGGTCGCCTAGCAGCACGAGCTCTGAAGATAGATGGGGGGCAATCAGTTCACATATGGTGTCCAGAGCACAGCTGGGGGCAGAGGGTGGTCTATAGCAGGCGGCAACGGTGAGAGACTTGTTTTTAGAAAGGTGGATTTTTAAAAGTAGAAGTTCAAATTGTTTGGGTACAGACCTGGATAGTAGGACAGAACTCTGCAGGCTATCTTTGCAGTAAATTGCAACACCGCCCCCTTTGGCAGTTCTATCTTGTCTGAAAATGTTGTAGTTTGGAATTAAAATGTCTGAATTTTTGGTGGTCTTCCTAAGCCAGGATTCAGACACAGCTAGAACATCCGGGTTGGCAGAGTGTGCTAAAGCAGTGAATAGAACAAACTTAGGGAGGAGGCTTCTAATGTTAACATGCATGAAACCAAGGCTATTACGGTTACAGAAGTCGTCAAAAGAGAGCGCCTGGGGAATAGGAGTGGAGCTAGGCACTGCAGGGCCTGGATTCACCTCTACATCGCCAGAGGAACATAGGAGTAGTAGAATAAGGGTGCGACTAAAAGCAATAAGAATTGGTCGTCTAGAACGTCTGGAACAGAGAGTAAAAGGAGGTTTCTGGGGGCGATAAAATAGCATCAAGGTATAATGTACAGACAAAGGTAAGGTAGGATGTGAATACAGTGGAGGTAAACCTAGGTATTGAGTGATGAAGAGAGAGATATTGTCTCTAGAAACATCATTGAAACCAGGAGATGTCATTGCATGTGTGGGTGGTGGAACTAATAGGTTGGATAAGGTATAGTGAGCAGGACTAGAGGCTCTACAGTGAAATAAGCCAATAAACACTAACCAGAACAGCAATGGACAAGACATATTGACATTAAGGAGAGGCATGCTTAGTCGAGTGATCAAAAGGGTCCAGTGAGTGGAGAGGTTGGTTTAGGGTCACGGCGATTTAGACAGCTAGCCAAGCCAACCGGTAGCAAGCTAGCATAGGATGGAGTCTGTTGTTAGCCACCTCTTGCGTTCGGTCAGTAGATTAGTGGGGTTCCGTGTGGTAGAGGGGATTAATCCAAATCACACAACAACAAAAATAAGAACAATAGATATAGTTATAGAGGCCCGAGAAGAAAACATAATAATTCAAATAAATAAATTGTCCGATTGTCTATTCAGATAGCAGCCGGAAAGACAGCTAACGGTTAGCGGGCCGCAGATGGGCGTTCCGGTAACGTCGCGACAGAGGAGCCAGCCGGATCTCCTTCAGGTAGATAACGTCGGCAGTCCGGTTGTGAAGGCCCGGTGGGGCTCCGCGTAGGCAGTGAAACGGGTCCGGATAGGTGACTGCAGCCCAGGAGTGAATGATGGAACTCAGGCGTGATTGACGGAGCTGGCTAGCACCGGAACAATCGATGTTTGCTCCGGAATCGACGAAAGCCGACTGTCACACGGATAGCAGCTAGCTAGCTGTGAGATCCGGGTATGAATGTCCAGAGAGCAGTTGAAATCCAGGGACATGGAGAGAAAAATTGGTCCGGTATGTTCCGTTCCGAGCCGCGCTGCGCCGTACAAAACTGGCGATAGATTTTCGATAGATTTTCGAACTAAAGGACAGCCGATGACCACAAACCGTGGTTAGCTTCTGATTAGCTTCTGGGCTAGCTCCTGGCTAGCTTCTGGCTAGTTTCTGGCCAGCCTCCTGGAGTTTCTGGCTAGCTTCCTGAAGGATTGCAGATCTGAGGTAAATAATACTTTTTTATAAATATAAATTGGTGAGGCTGGTTGCAGGAGAGTGTTTAGAAGATGAGTTGATGGAAAATAAAAATAAAATGTATGTGAAAAAAGTTGTAAATATATATATATACAGGACACGACAAGACGAGGACAAAAGACGTCTGAACTGCTATGCGATCTTGGATAAGTTAAGACATACTGTTTGGAGACACACACTGTTAGGAGACACACACTGTTTGGAGACACACTGTTTGGAGACACATACTGTTTGGAGACACATACTGTTTGGAGACACATACTGTTTGGAGACACATACTGTTTGGAGACACATACTGTTTGGAGACACATACTGTTTGGAGACACACACTGTTAGGAGACACATACTGTTTGGTTGAACATGCAGCTTTATTGAGAACAGACAAGTAAAATATAACTTTTAGTTGTTGGAGTCAGAGATTCGTCTGAGGGATCCGATCCTGGGGCTCAGGCCACCCCAGTCGCTGGGTCTGCGATACTCGCCAGGCTTCAGGTAGTACTGTCTGCCCTTGTAGTTGGGCTGGTCGTACATGAGCCAGTGGCCGTCCATCACGTTGCAGGAGTTGATGTCGGACATGCGGAAGCGGTCCTGGACATTGGGGCAGTCGTCGTTCAGCTCCTGCATCTGGCCACTCATGTCGGGGCGATCGTACAGCCTCATCCTGTAGGAGCCGCGGTGCTACAGGACGATGAAATAGAGGTCATATTGGGTTTTTACATCACTACAAATTAGAGGTAAATTATTAACAAGACAATACAGCAAAATAGGTGGGGCCGAAACGGAGCCTTGAGGAACATCAAGAAGTTTTAATTGGTGCTCTTCTATAAAAACACATTGCAATGTGAGATGGGTCTAGTGATGAGCGTAGCCCTGTGTTTGAGGCATCTACACTGGGTTTACCATGGGAATCATGCGGCAGGACCTGATACAGTCGTTGATGCCAATCATGCGCTGGTTGTCATTGTACTCTCCCCTCCTCAGGAAGTACTGGTGGCCAGTGTAGTTGGGCCTCTCGTAGACCATGAACATGCCGCTCTCCACCTTGATGGAGTTGCAGCGGTTGAAGTAGGAGTGCAGGTCGGCACAGTCGCTCATGCACTCATGGTGCCGACCCTGGAAATTCCTGTCCTCGTAGAAGATGATCTGCAAAGGGGAGTGTAAACATTTGAAAGCATAAAAAAAATGTATCTTACATCTACTGAACTGATGTATGTTTTGGTCATTATATGGTGGACAAAAAACGAAATGTTTGATGTTTTTTTCCTGTTCTACTATAAAACCAGTCGTATGAATGCAGGTGGGTGCCTGACTTACCTTTCCCATTGTCATGGTTGCGTGAGGGGCAGATAGACAGTCAATGGTCACTCTTTCTGTGCCTCTGTCCTTTTATAAAAAGCAGCTGTGTGATTGCGCAGCATAAAGTATTGTCATTCAAATGGTGATCTGGAGTTAGCACACAAATCTGTTTATGTATAGCCATGCCTTATTGTGTGGCGAGTTATTGTTGTTGGCCAGTTTTCACACGTTCATCACTACTGTCAGAAAACACTACTGTCTACTGGAGATCCGGTGCGTGGCTGGGCTTGGCATCAGCAAAACAACTCAACCAGACATTTAGCATATCATTGTAATTCACAAACACCGTCAATTTCAATTGTGTCCTTTTATGCACAATTATGCAAATGTTACAGCTTATAAAATGCCTTTCTGGGATTGAGTCCGTGAGAATGAGCCACGGAATATGTTTCTTATTTCTAGATGTAGGCATGCACTCTGAAAACGCTGACGTTACTGTAAATGATGTGATGAACTGTTGTTTGGCCCCATACATTCATTGTTCTGTTCTATACTTAAAGGTCTGTGTTTTGTGGGCGAACAAAAATATCTGACTATATGAATATGCATGTATGTAATCATATATCATGTTTACATACATAATGGACAACAATGTTGCCATGGTGTCATTAGCAAGAAAAAAAAGCAAGTAAACAACTGTGGTAATTCACTTTGAGAGGAAATACTGAATTTTCATACTGATCCGGATTTGAAAATACACGTCAATGTGATACCGATGGTCAGTGAACGGTTACGTGATGAGTAACCTTGTCGGAGACCTGAAGACTTGCGTTAGCTCCCCAAACTAAAGGCTTTAGCTCAGTGGGCTAATACAGTCTTTGTGGTGCGCAGGGGGACCCGGATTCGAATGCCAGTCAGTCAGTCACAGAGGCAGCATCATGTCAGTGTTGTGTAACAGCAGTAGCAGTAGCCAAGCATCTAGGAAAAACCATCAGGAACATCAGGATAACTGATGGTTCAAATCTACCCAAAGCTCTACACATGAGTTATCTGTGGTTCCTCATATGTAAGACGCCAGTTGATGATAGTGTTGTTGTTGTTGTTGTTAGAATGATATATTATTGGATGTGATGTATTGGTATGTTGTATTGTTTTAGTGAGTATGTGTATTGTGACTGTGTAATTGTCCTTGGCTGTCCTGGGACTACGGGTGCACATGATCTTTTGGCTAACCCCGGCACATTTACATGGATGTGGCATTATTGTAATATTGATGTTGATTCATGTGCATTGTCCCCTATAAATGAATAATAAATAATGTCTTATTTTATTTAACCAATGTATTAATTGTGTGAAAAAAGGCAATCAGGAGACCCTTTATTATTGAACTAGCCATGCCAGTTAAGAACAGATTCATATTTACAATGACAGCTTAGGAACAGTGGGTTAACTGCCTTGTTCAGGGGAAGAACAACAGATTTTTACCTTGTCAGCTCAGGGATTTGATCCAGAAACCTTTCAGTTACTGGCCCAATGCTCTAACTACTAGGCTACCTGCCAACCCAGGAGTGATCAGGATTGGTCAGGAGTGATCAGGAGTGATCAGGATTGGTCAGGATTGGTCAGGATTGGTCAGGAGTGATCAGGATTGGTCAAACATATATTGTTACAGGTTTTGCTTGTACAATATTTTTCTTCTCAGAACTGCATATACACTGAACAAAAATATAAATGCTTCATGTAAAGTGTTGGTCCCATGTTCCATGAGCTGAAATAAAAAATCCCAGAAATGTTTCTTATGCACAAAACCTTATTTCTCTCAAATGTTGTGCACCAATTTGTTTACATCTCTGTTAGTGAGCATTTCTCATTTGCCAAGAAAATCCATTCACCTGAGGTGTGGCATCAAGAAGCTGATTAAACAGCATGATCATTACACAGGTGCACCTTATGCTGGGGACAATAAAATGCCACTTTAAAATGTGCAGTTTTGTCACACAACACAATGCCACAGATGCTGAGGAGTATTTACGTGTATGTCTGTAATAAAGGACTTTGGCGTGGAAAAACGTATTCTGATTGGCTGGTCCTGGCTCCCAAGTGGGTGGGCCTATGCCCTCCTATGTACCCCTGCCCAGTCATGTGAAATCCATAGATTACGGCCTAATGAATTTATTTAAATTGACTAATTTCCTTACATGAACTGTAACTCAGTAAAATTGTTGCATGTTGTGTTTATATTTTTGTTCAGTATACATAACTGGAACATAACTGATCTAACCAGACATAGAAAATATTAGATTTATTATAGAACAATCTTATTAGTAACAATGTGATTCACACCATAATTACAATATTTTAACTTCTGACAGCACTTTAAGCTAGTTTTGATAGCACTTTAAGCTAGTTTTAATAGCACTTTAAGCTAGTTTTAATAGCACTTTAAGCTAGTTTTAATAGCACTTTAAGCTAGTTTTGATAGCACTTTAAGCTAGTTTTAATAGCACTTTAAGGTGGTCCTTAAACATGACTAATAAAAGTGTTTTGTTATTGACAAAAAGCCACAGTGACAATGTAGGTCCGTCTATACACCCTGAAGTCCCTGGAATATTATTACTAAGTTACTGACATTAATATTTGCTTCTATATACTTTGACTGACAGGGCCTAGTAACCAATAGGATTTCTGTTATATTGCATAAGGTGGAAGGTTACACTAGCAGGTATGAAAAGATCTTCAGGATCTCTGTTTTGGGACCTTTCTCTGGTTGGGAACTTTGCCAACGTGGAGGTAAGTTTCAACTGTGTGGCCCTTTTTGTCCCAGTGACTCTGTGTCAAAGAAGCATGTAGAGTGAGTGAGATAGAAACTTGATCCTGAACATGGTCTGCTTAATGTCATATGATTCAACACTTTAATGTTAAATGTGCAACATTTCAACTATATATTTACATCTTCTTATGTAGACCTGTTTGCAGTATATTCCATTCAATTTAGGCCCACATGTACAAGATGTGCCTCTTGCTCAACATATTGAGGTTTGTCCTCCATTTAAGCTAAAGGCACAAACACAGACCCCAAATATCATAAATGTCACCAATTAATATCAATGACTTAATCAGAAACAGTGAAATGGAAATATCAACAGCAAGCTTATTTAAACAATCGTTTTATTGACTGGTCAGAGTGGAGAGGACGTTGGGCCTAAAAGTCGGTGATCCTACGGAAGGAGCCGGTGGTGGCACAGGTGGCTCCCCATTCGCTGAACTTCCTGTACTCGCCGGGCCTCATAAAGTACTGGCGGCCCCTGTAGTTTGGATGCTCGTAGAGGGTCCAGTAGCCATCCATGACGTTGGCGGAGTAGATGTCACGGCTACGGAAACGGTCCTGGACGGAGTCACAGTCCTCGCCGAACTCCATCATCTGTCCCTGGAAGTCTGGCCTCTCGTAGATTCTCATGCGGTAGGGACTGCCGCTGGCCTGCACGGACAGAGAGATAAAGGAGAGGTAACACTGGCAAAACACAGGTCACTTGGGGGGCATGGGGAATCACAGGAAACCAGTACATGTGACATGTTTCAGCGGGCCTTAGGTTAACACAGGAAACCAGTACATCTGACATGTTTCAGCGGGCCTTAGGTTAACACAGGAAACCAGTACATCTGACATGTTTCAGCGGGCCTTAGGTTAACACAGGTAAGTCAAAATGCTAAAGTAGCCAAACACCACATTTGGTGTCAGAAGAGGGATATCACAATTGGGGAGTTCGCAGTGTGCTAACATAGGCCAGGGTCATGACAGTCACAAAGGTAGTTTAGGACATGTCCAGAATGTCTCAGAAATGTCTCTTGAAGGAACCCAAGATTATGGGCTTCCATCCATCCAACCATGGAACCTCCTCCTCTAGGCGAGTCGTAGAGTCACTTTGCTTTATTTGACATGTACCTTCAGACCTTTGGTTATCTCTCAACCATTCACAGACTCATGTGTTGTGCTTATAAAACTATGGGCCGGATTCCCGGACACAGATGAGGCCAAGTCGTGGACAAAAATCAATGGAAAATCTCCACTGAAAGTGCTTTTTAGTCCAGGACTAGGCTTCGTCTGTATTAAGGCAACCTGTCCTAAAACCACCAGTTGAGTGAACAAGTATACACTGATAAATCCCCACAATGCATTACTACAATACAGATTGAGCCATGAACAAACCACACATCAAAACCCATCTTCTCTCACCTCCCGGCTACTCACATAAGAAAAGGTACGGCAGGAGCGAATGGTGTCGCTGTAGCCCATCCAGCGCTGATATTCTGGGTACTCTCCCCTGGTCAGTACATACTGGTAGCCTGCGTAGTTGGGCCTCTCGTACAGCACCCAGCAGCCGCTATCTACCTTGATGGAGTTGCAGCGGCTGAAATGGGGGTGCACATCGGGGCAGTCCGTGTCGCACTCATAGGAGCGACCCTGGAAGTTTTTATCCTCGTAGAAAGTGATCTACACAGCCAGGGTCGAAGGTCGGAGGGAAATGTTAACATCAGGTTTTTTTCTTTCATTTTACTGCATTTCAAATAAAAGTACACTTCCTATTATAAAAACACATTTTCTATGATTTCTATAATGGCAAAATATACTGCCTTCTCTGGACCAACAATTAGGTACAAGTAAGTTTGTCTCCTGTTTATAGGTCTCTTGTTATAGGCTACTACACTGTTGGTATTCTACAGCTTGTCTACCAGTAAAACAGAGATCAATGATCATTTTAATTACCAAACACTATAAAACTTAACTCTAGATTATTTTTCATGGCAGCACTATGACATTACTGTGTTGATCAATCAACCAGTTCCTTTCCAAATCAGCTTTAAAGTCCATAAAAACAAGCACAGACCCAGAGAGCTGTATACAGTAGTGCCAACTAGCTGGAGAAAAACTGGTCTGCCTTACCTTACTCATGTCTGGGCTGTTGTTAGAGCACTCTTCCTCAATGCAATATCCAGGACAGAGGGCCACGAGCCTCTTTTATAAAACTCAATCAAAGGTTGGCGGATCAGAGGTTTTGTTATTGTAATGAGCAGGGATTTGGTGGCATTGAGATGCTGCCAAGGCCTTGATCCTGTCCATACAGATAAAACCCCTGATTCATCAATGCAGATGTCCTAGCCCTGCACATTATTGACCCACGTGCCGTGGACCACGGCCCTCTTGATACTGTACGTCTACCAAAATACATTTTATTATCCAGTAATCCACAATAAAGGGACACGTTTACTGTTTGGAATGCATCATCACAGTGCTACAGTATCTGCAGGCCCTCATTCATTCTCTTAAAGTCATCGCAACACTACGGTATAGGACCATCACAACACTATGGTATAGGCCCATCACAACACTATGGTATAGGCCCATCACAACACTATGGTATAGGACCATCACAACACTATGGTATAGGCCCATCACAACACTATGGTATAGGCCCATCACAACACTATGGTATAGGACCATCACAACACTACGGTATAGGCCCATCACAACACTATGGTATAGGACCATCACAACACTACGGTATAGGACCATCACAACACTACGGTATAGGCCCATCACAACACTACGGTATAGGACCATCACAACACTACGGTATAGATCCATCACAACACTACAGTATAGAACAATCTGCAGGTACACTTTCATTCTAGAAATAACATGGAGGCCTGTTAGAGAAGCTTCTCTATATGGAGTAGAATATGGAACATAGGAAGGAGCAGACACTCTCAGATTCCGTCCAACCACAACGTTATTGTTTTAGTGTAGAACAGTATTATAACAGAGTATAAACAGCTTGATCATAACATATAATGCATTGTGAGGATAGAATGATCTATAGAACATTGTCATTGAGAGTAAGCTAATGGAGAATCAGTTAATATTTACAAACAGGGTATCCTGTGGAAATGCCTGATCCTACAGTGGGCTACTGCAGCCACAAAAAGGCTTATGGGGCTTATGGTATTATTGGGGCAAGAGTGTCTGACAGGGGAACAATATACTATGGGGGATAGGAGTATCTGTTATGGAACAACACATAATGATAATAATATAGCCTCTACTGCATCAGATACTGTCACAGGACTGGTGGTCAGCAGTGTGGCCTGTCAATTTAAAAAGACTCAACAGTATTAATCAATCAAATGAAAGGAGACAATAAACAGAGAAAACTACATTTGTTTTCTTACATATAAATACATTGAAGTCAAAATGACCCCCTCTTTTCCCTCAAAATATTTATGTTGAGAACAATTTAATAGCTTTCCACAACTAAACAAACATTATTCTTATTTTCACTGATCCAAATAATGAATACACCCAATTCTCCCACCCGGGTGGATCTGAGATCTGGAATTAAATCAAGTATACATTGATACATCCTTTCTTACACACACACCATTGCTGGTATATACCTGGTATGTGTATAAGAGAGGATTTATGATTTATGAATTATTCGGATTCGGTTGCAAAACGTTTTGCAACGGAAACCGTTCACTCCAAAAGGAAAACGTTTTGCAACGAAAACGAGAGTTTCTATTGGAGAAATTCAAGTAGGTCCCTCCCCGTTTCGTTCCGTTTGGTTCCAAGAGTAAACGATAAACTATATATACACGCACACACTACATTGACACTCCCACGCACTTTCACATACACTACATACGCTAACACACATAGGCTAACACACACACACAAAGACCGACACAACACAAACACACACTTTTACACTCATAATTTGCTGCTGGTGCTCTGTTCTTTATTTTATTCTTATTATCTATCCTGATGTCTAGTCACTTTACCCTGCCTTCGTGTACATATCTACCTCAGATACCCCGTACCTCTTCATGTTAATCTGGTACTGGTACTCCCTGTGTATATACTGTAGTTCCATCTTGTGTATTTTATTTTATTCCTCTTGTACTAAAACTAACTAAAACTCTGTGTCGTTGGGAAGGCTTCGTAAGCAAGCATTCCATGGTAAAGTCTACACCAGTTGTATTCGGCCCATGTGACAAATACAATTATATTTTATATTATTTGATTTAAACGGTTTCTTTTTCTAAAACGTTTTTCCAACAGAATCCGACTAATGAATACACCCCCGAAGTTCAATCAAATCCGCAATTAATTTTTTTACTGTCAGAAGATAGGCTACTTGCACTGAGAGCTGACACTTCCTCCAGCTTTGGCAACATCCGGATTCCAGTCGAGATGGTCATGGCGGAGGGTGCAGCTGTTATGAGGAGGAATCGACCAGGGACTAAAGAAAAGGTACCAGATTTTAGCAACATGGTTTAATTTTAGTGTGTTCAATGCTCATGTCTTGCATTTTTTTACTTGGGCACATTTTGTATCCTTTCCTAGAACGGCCCGTTTGTCAGCTGCTAACGTTAGCTTACTTAACTAGCTAATGTTGCTAGTTAGCGAGGCTACATACAGCCAGCTGGCTAGCCAGTCAAAGTCAGGACCTATAAGATATGGGTTGGTCACAGCTATCAAACGATGCCTGTTTGTATTGTCAATTGTCTGAAGTTATCTGAAAATAGAATCTACAGGTAGCTAGCTATCTAGTAGCTAACTACCTCGCCCTTAATCATGACTCTCAGTGCCATTAGATTACACACAAATCACTGGATGAATGTGGGAGTTTTGGTAAGAGCCGCGACACTCGGTCTGAAAATTAACACGGATAGTTTGCAGTACGATTTTGGAAACATAACGACCTTTCATATCGATGAGAAATAATGTAAAAACAACAACAACATGTTAAATTGATACACACCTTTAAAAAGTTAGGGTACCACATGAGCATATTTCCATTTTACAACGCTTGTTAAAAGGTACCTGTGCTAATTAGCCATCTCTGCGTCTCAGAACAACTGTGTGTAAACTGAAGACAGGCCACAAACATGTTGTCACTGAAAAACACTGTCCACTGCAACTGTGTTAACAGGTTAAACCAGTGGAGGCTGGTGGGAGGAGCTATATGAGGACCTCCTTCCTCCTATAGCTCCTCCCAGGACGGGAGGAGCTATTTTGCATTTGTGAAATAATTTGGATGTGACATGAACGTAGAGGCATTTATGGTTCTAGAACTGTACCACAATTGAGAATGGATTCATGTTTAGATGGAGTATTTGGCTTCCAGAGCCAATTCACCCTTTAAACAGAACATGTAAGGTCCTTGGACTATAAGGAGTAATGTTAGGCTCCTTTAGTCCAATATTGGGCTAGTAGCTACCTATTCATTTACCAGACAGAGATAAGCTAGCTGGCGAGGTCTTTTTGTCAGCTGAATCAGTGCAGTTAGTTTGCCCTGCTGAGTTTCTTGTTTATGCCCACAGGACTTCTACAACTGGCCCGATGAGTCATTCGAGGAGATGGACAGCACACTGGCTGTGCAGCAGGTGGGAGTCAGATGTCTCTGTTTTAATGTTTGAAATATCTTACTGTTTGAGTCATTTGCGTATGATGACACCGTGGTTAATTGAAGAAGTCTAATCAGGCATTCTACTAGCTACGTAGCTAGGGCTGATCTGTGTGGGCAGTTCTCTGTAACATTCTCCAGTATGGATGAGCAGTTGCATATAGACAAAATATCAGAGAAACTGTAATCTTTCAAATGTAGACAACAACAAGACTGCTACTCTGCCATTTGAGTTGCTGAGGTAGAATGGCTTAGTCAGGTGATGTATTTAATACAGTTCTGTTCTGCTTCTAAAGTCTGTTTGTGGTTCTTCTCAGTACATCCAACAGAACATCCGTACAGACTGCTCCAACATGGACAAGATCCTGGAGCCCCCAGAGGGTCAGGATGAGGGGGTCTGGAAGTACGAACACCTCAGGTAGTGGCTGCCGTTTACCACTTAGAAGAAAGTCATGTGGACATCCCAAATGTGTACTGGTGCTGAAAACACATCCTCCTTTTAACATTTGGTCTTGTCTCGTGTCCTCCGTTTTTAGGCAGTTCTGTTTGGAGCTGAACGGACTTGCTGTGAAACTACAGGTATGCTCTTACGATGGATCAGCAGGCCTGGGCAACTCCAGTCCTCGGGTCCTGATTGGTGTCACAGTTTTGCCCCAGTCCCAGCTAACACACCTGACTCTAATAATCACCTAATCGTGATCCTCAGTTTAGAATGACATTTGATTAATCAGCTGTGTTCGCTAGGGAAGGAGAAAAGGGGTGATGCCAATCAGGCCCTGGAGGACTGGAGTTGCCCAGGCCTGTGACATAGCTCTTCAGGAAGATCATGTTGAACATCCATTCTTCTCGCACTGTGTTTGTTGGAGTGGTGACGTCCAGTAAGTCTGTTACTAACATGTACTCTGTCTGTTCACAGGGAGAATGCCACCCAGACACATGCACCCAGATGACGGCAACAGAGCAGTGGATCTTCCTCTGTGCTGCACACAAGACTCCCAAAGAGGTAAGGTCCTCTCTGCCCACAGCATTTGTAGAGGCGGATCCCTCATCCAGTTCCTACCCTCTTTCCCTGGTATAAGAATAGAATACTAATATAAACCAGTTAGACTTTTATCCAAAGCCACTTAGTCTCAGTGACTTAGTCATGCTTGCATACATTTTCTGTTTTGAAGTAAGCAGTATCCTCTACATACAACTTATAGACAAACTTGTAACTTGGGGGGCCCCAGTGGGAATCGAACCCATGCAAGCACCATGCTCTACCAACTGAGCCACACCGACCATTCACCATGCCAGAACTAATAACACCATTATAGTCATTATTGTATCATGGCTGGTACTCAAGCCTGTTGTTGTGTTTGCTGTCTCCTGCAGTGTCCAGCCATCGACTACACCAGACACACTCTGGACGGAGCCGCCTGCCTCCTCAACAGTAACAAGTACTTCCCTAGCAGGTAACAACTGTTTACCGTGTTCCTCTGTCTCCTGTGTCTTTAACTTTCTCATTAACCCCCAGCACCCTTCACACAGAAATCAATAGTTTTTTTATTGAACACCATTTTATCCAAATGATCATTCGCATTGTCCTGATATATGCAGCTACCTACATTTGCTGTAAGCGTTGTGATAAAGTTGCTGTCTATAGATTGTGACCTGATTTGGTCTCTGTTCTATGGTAGAGTGAGCATTAAAGAGTCCTCAGTAGGGAAACTGGGTTCAGTTTGCCGGCGGATCTACAGGATATTCTCCCACGCTTACTTCCACCATCGTCAGATCTTTGACAAGTATGAGGTAAGCATTGACTGTCTTTATTCCTGTGAATAGTGAATTGTAATTACACATGTACATACTGTAAAGCAGTAACCCAAAGCCCTGAGGCCGGGATCCAATCTGATCCCGCGTTGTCGAACGTTCCAGTGGCTGCGGAGGTCACATTCACGGTTAACGCTGACTATGTCGGCACAATGGGAAATGACCTTTACATGTTAAGCGTGCTACAATGCCTGATCAGACTGAATCCCGTCCTAACTCTTACCCCAACAGGTTTCACATAGATTCAGCTGTGATTGTGATGATACTTGTTGCATTGTACTTCATATAATTTGACTCTGGTGTATTGGTTACCAGTGATTACAGCTTTCAACTAGCATTGGGTTTAGAAACGTTGTTGTGATTTTATATAGGCAAACTCAAACGAATGCTCTTGCCCTCTCCAGAACGAGACGTTCCTGTGCCATCGGTTCACGCGCTTCGTGATGAAGTACAACCTGATGTCCAAGGACAACCTGATCGTACCCATCATGGAGGATGAGACTAACCCTAACGAAGCAGAGGGCGAGAGTGACGCCTGAGGACTAGGGATCTGAAGAGGATCTGCTACACCCTGCCAAACTATTTCAAACACATGGCTGTCTCACACACCCACCCACAACCACACAATACACTAAAGTACACTAAAATCACCAGTTTTTAAGTAGAATATTTTCAATATTGTATGAACATCCTAATTTAGCTTGTATGTTTCAGAGAACAAGACAATGTTGTGGTTAAATGACTAACCAATATACACTGTGGCCAGTTAATTAGGTACACCCATCTAGTACCGGGTCAAACCCCGCTTTGCCACCAAAACAGCGTGAATTTTTCAGGGCATGGATTCTACAAGGTGTCAGAAACGTTCCACATGGATGTCGGTCCATGCAGACAGGATGGCATCACGCCGTAGCTGCAGATTGGACGGCGGGAACATTGATACTGCAAACAGCCCGGTCTACCTCATCCCAAAGATGCTCTCTCTATTGGGTTTGGTCAGCAACAATGTTCAGATACGCTGTGACGTTCGATCGTTGCTAAATTGGTATCAAGGGACCTAATGTGTGCCAGGAAAATGTTCCCCACACCAGTACACCACCGTCACCAGCCTGTACCATTGACACCAGGCAGGATGGGTAAACACACTCATGCTGGTTACGCCAAAACCTGACTCTGTCATCAGCATGAACCGGGAAACGGGATTCATCAGACCAGGCAAGGTTTTTCCACTCCTCAATTGTCCAGTGTTGGTAATTGCGTTCCCACTAGTGCTTCTTCTTAGTTTTAGCTGATAGGAGTGGAACCCCGTGTGGTCGTCTGCTACAATAGCCCATCCTTGACAAGGATCGACGAGTTGTGCGTTCTGAAATGCCGTTCTGCACACCACTGTTGTACTGTGCCGTTAGTGGCCAGCCTGTGACCTTGCACGATTCTTGCTATTCTCCTTCGACCTCTCATCAACGAGCTGTTTTCACCCACAGAACTGCCACTGACTGGATGTTTTTTGTTTGTCGCACCATTCACAGTAAACTCTAGACATTCGTGTGTGAAAATCCCAGGAAGCCGGCTCTTTCAGAGATATTGAATCCGGTGCGCCTAGCACAGACGATCACCACGCTCAAAGTCACTTAGGCCGCTAGTTTGACACATTCTAGCATTCAATCAAACAGTTACTGAATGGCTCGATGCCTGTCAGCCTACTTTATAGAGCAAGCCACAGCCACGTGACTCACTGTAGGAGTGAATCCTTTTGGTGAACAGGGTGGTGTACCTGATAAACTGTGACACCCTTTGCTAGTTACTTTATCATGTGCTTTCTGTTTGGTCCTTCGGCAGCGTTTGCACAGGCAACCAAATTTTTATGGGCAAAATAATTGCTCTGGTTGGTCAAAAGACTAATTGGTGGCAAAATATCATAATTGGGCTGTCTGTGTAAATGCAGCCTTTGTTGTGTTCTAGGTGTCAGGAACTCTGGTCTAATGTAGAGCTACAAGTTAGAGCTACAAGTTAATATAACAGGTATTTAATAAACAGGCTACATTATACAGGTTGATATAACAGGTATTTAATAGTCCTGATATTTCTGACTATACTGTATATAGAACCATGTCAGTCTTCCATCCTAGATTTAAGGAAGTGGAAGGACATGATTAATTGCAGACTATAACAAAAATGGTTTTTAGGGTTTTATTCCACTAATGGCTGAGTTTAGGATTAGGGGAGGGGAAGCTGATCCTAGATCGGCTGAGGTTAAGATTAGGGGAGGGGAAGCTGATCCTAGATCGGCTGAGGTTAAGATTAGGGGAGGGGAAGCTGATCTGTACCTAGGGGAAGCTGATCCTAGATCAGCTGAGGTTAAGATTAGGGGAGGGGAAGCTGATCTGTACCTAGGGGAAGCTGATCCTAGATCGGCTGAGGTTAAGATTAGGGGAGGGGAAGCTGATCTGTACCTAGGGGAAGCTTCAACCCAGAGCCAAAAAAGGCAACATTGCCGCAGGATAGCCTGTTTACTGGGCCAGAGGTCCTACATCTTTGACATGGCACAAGGACTGCTTTCCTAATAACTGGTTTCTATAGAAGGGGATGGGGGGTGTTTTACGTTCATGCCATTTAGGGCAACAATCTCTCACTGTATTTATTTCAAATAAAGGAGTTTGATGTTTTCATTATTGGTTAAATTAATGACAGCTACTCAGAAATGCCTTAGGTTTTCAAAGCACAATTATGTCTCATTCACTTTCTATATTCTTGTCAAATGATGAACTATTACTCAGGCAACACAACGATGTGTTTGACTGTGTTGCCATTTTGTCCCTGGTGGATATCCATTCACTGTTTCTTATTAAAATATCATATATTTACAATCAAGTGCCATGTGTTCTTATTGTACATGTGTGACCTGTAGTCTTCACATTTTCACAGCAGTGCAACGTTTTCAAACAGGCTTCCATTTCATCAGTAAGGGTTTATCAATGAAGGGTTGTTTCCCTGGGCTCAATGACACACGGACGTATCCATCCTTCTCAAGGGTTCAAACTTTATTCTTACCAACAAGACGACCCACTTCTGAACACAACAAGTCTTAAACATCCCCCCCCCCCCCCCCCCCAATATTCGGGAAGAACAAGGCACATCCAAATGGTAGCTAGTGTTCAGAACTATATACAAAACATACATGCACTGATGTTAAAACATCTTAACTGTAAGGTCAAGACAACTTTAGCCTCATTTGTAAAAACGGTAGATGAACGGAGCATATCTTAACTCCAAAACAATATTTGACATTTTTTTAAAAGGCTGTACTTTGGAGCAAAATATAGTTGATCTGCTCCTCAGATTGAGTAATGGGATTACAGGAGGTAGAGGTGGAATATCCCCAAACTGAACATCAAACGTCTAACAAATAGTTCAACATTTATGTATGTTTTAAAAAGCAAGACACATTGACTTGACAGTGTGGTGCTATGACAACATGGAAAGAGTAAAACCTGTTTATTAAAATGGAACATTGAGAAATTACAGGCATGCTCAGAATACAACAAAATACTCTTCCTAAAATGTCATTTCAAATCAAACTGATTCTGTTTTATTAGTAACTGACCAAATCAAATTGACCTAAACGGTTATTTTAATGATAAATTAACAGAACATGGGAGCACTTATTTATGAAATGATTCTGTCATTTGTTTTCTTCTGGCATTGACTTTCACTATGATCAATTCTCAACAAGAAAACAAGTTTCAGAGCAAAACGGCATAACTTTTCAATTATGAACCGTTGTGGAAAATTCGAGATGTTTCTACCCTGATTATATATATATATATATATTTTTTTTTTACAGGGAAGATCATGAAATGAAATCGAATCGCAGTTCACATAAAACAAAACCAGACACCTCATAGTACATGCAATCCAGCTATTCAAATAATTATTCAAAAAAATAGGCCTCAATGAAATATGTGATGTCATAAATTCTTTAGTTAAACTTTAACTCTGACACCCATAGCTTATCAGTTATAGAATACAATCTGTAAAAAATAAAACAAATTTAACAGAATACATGCATAACCAATGAG
Source organism: Oncorhynchus mykiss (assembly GCF_057628025.1). Lineage (NCBI taxonomy): Eukaryota > Metazoa > Chordata > Actinopteri > Salmoniformes > Salmonidae > Oncorhynchus > Oncorhynchus mykiss. The sequence goes on from NC_143039.1 coordinate 17,360,849, forward strand.
GGAGCAGACCAAGACAGGATGCAGGAGAAAAAGTAACCAAATCGTGTAGACCTGAGTGAACCATGGGTGACTCATGACTGAACCCAGGGTGATTGAAGTTGATGAAGACGAGGCGAATAATTTACAGGCAGGAAAGAGCGGCAAAAAAAAGAGCTTGCCTTGTTGACCTTCCAATCTTGAAATGTCCCAGCCGTCACACAGAGCCGAAGAAAGACCATGTGAATCTGTTTGACTGATGTTCATTGTGCTTTATTTGTGGCCCCAGTCCAGTGGACAGAGTTATTTTGATGTTACCCCTCATCTGGAGGGCACATTGTTTTTAGAGACTCACAATCACAGCAAAATCTATATGAAACAGCTCTTGAAAACATGAGATACATAAAAATGCTAAGTGTATAAAATAATCTCCTGGTTCTGTATTTTTTCATCCAGTTGGAGAATTATGTAACGATTAACTCTCTAGGGATCTATTTGCACTCCTCTGTGACAGCAGCCTAATTATTTTAAAATACATTTTCCAACATGTATTGCAGTCACATCATAAAGACAGTCATCTTGACTATTCTAATACCATTGAGATAAAACATGCTCAATGGCAGATAGAGAGCTTTTATTTAGAACTAATATTGGCAGTAATCTTCGTTAGACTTTTTTTTGCTTTGCATTGAGAGCTAATTTGAAAAAGAAAACGTGTGATTGGCCAATATAAAGCAGTATCAGGAAATAGTTCTCTTTTTCTTCTATACTCTGAACGATTACATGGCAAAAGTTTGACACAGATGCCAAAGGAGGAACATTCTTGTTACAAAAGATGGTTTAGCTTAACTTTAAGCTCAATTGTGCATTAGGTTAGTTATGAAACAGTTCAACAGTACAATGCAGTACCAGGAGCTAGTTATCCCTCCCTGAGTTGTGGAAAAAACACCAGAGGAAACTATGCACCTTTTCACAGTCCGGAAGTGATAGAACGAGCACCTACATCATAGTGCTTACAGTACTTTTTAGTAGCTAAAATGATTCATATTTTCAATATTCTGTTAAATTATACTTAAATTGAACATTCAGCGAGCACATAGTTGTCTGGACTGAATAATATGATGCGTGTGAAGGGTTGGAGGAGACAGGGTCATGGAGAGACTGACAAGCGGGTAGAGAGATAGAGAAGTGGGTCTTTCTGCCTGAGGAGATGGGCGTTTCATTGGCTGAAAGGAAACGTGGATTTACTCTACTTGAGTGGTTCGGTGGCGGGCGGAGGGGAGGGGTCAGTGGTGATTTCTGGGCGGTACTCCTTGCGCAGGTGGGCGTAGTGCGGGTTGCGGCCGTACCTGGGCTTCAGGCTGACCGGCGAGGAGGGGTAACCTCGCCTCATGGCGTGGAACTTCTGTTCCTAGATGGGGAACGGAACAGACACAACACATGACAATCCTTCATCACAACAGACCAATAGAGATGATTCTCTAGCATGCATTATCATACGATGTCATAATAAGTTTATACTGGTATTATAACTGGTACCTTTCCTGGTTCTTGCTGTATCATCACAGGTGTCATCCCCCCTGGACTTTGTGGGTAGTATGATAACGTGTGATTGTAGGCTGGTTGCACCATGTGGTCGATGAACTGCTGCTATGGTAGAACAAGTAAGCACTGAGTACGGTTTTATACATCAACTGTCACCTAACGCTATGAAGTAGCATATGGGAAATAGTACACTGACCGAGGGAACTACAAAATGGTTGTGTTCAGTAGGTCGTACTGTGGCAAAACATTTTGAAACAGTCAATACAAATGTGCCTTTCTTATTGGACCAAGGTAGTTTTTTTTCTCTCAGTTTTGAGCGTAATGAACAGGACCCAGGTCAGGATGTTATCAACCTCTGGGATGGGGGCCTCTATGAGGGGCATGGCAGGCTGGACACAGCCCCCGTCGCTGGGCTGCTCCATGGGCTGGTACAGGAGCTCAGAGGGCTGCATGTACAACACTGGGCTGGAGGGCACTGGAGACTGACACACACACAATTAGTTGACATTTAGGATCCACCTTGCCTCTGATAAAAACCCACTCACAAACATAGAGGTGAAGAGCACAGAAGCCCATCTCCTTCCCTTACCTGAGGAACGTTCCATTGCAGGTGACTAGGGTGACACTGTGTAGGGGCCTGAAGGACACAGAGTATAGGAAACACATCAGTACCCAGGAGTACACCAGCTTTCTCCTGGGATAACACCTCAATACCATTACATCTGAACAGCTGACTTGGCTGTCATTGGCTGAGGTACCAGTATTTACAATGGATGTCTTATGATGCTGTACTGGTGACTAACGTTAGCCTGGTCCCAGATCTGTTTGTGCTGTCTTGCCAACTCCTATGGTCATGGACAACATTGCCTATAGAACACAAACAGATCTGGGATCAGGCTGGTCAGCTGAGCTGTAATGGTGTTGGTGAGACGATCCAGGACAGTCTGCTCTGACCTGGTAGTGATGGTAGGCTGGCTGCTGGTAGATGGGTGGAGGCTGGTGGGTCAGCATGACTGGAGAGCCAGGCACTGAGCGGGACTACAAGGACACATGTAACATGCGGGACACCAGCCATGTACGAAAGAACATTTATCTTTACACCAAAAAAAAGCAAATGTACAATAACTTAAGATTTTAATCAAATGCAATGAATTGTATAAAATGACTAAGACACTGTAGGATGTCGTGTCTGTTTCCTGGATGAAACATGATCCGTAGTCTCTCTATGATTCTCACATGTTGCTGTGTGTTCAAATCAAATCTTCATGTAGAATGCACATTTCATTCACCACCAGGGAAGACGTGGCATGAGCACATGGCTGAGTGAAGGATAGGACTCACGGGCCAGTGGTAGGGGGCGGAGGGGCTCATCTCTGGGGTGTGGAAGTAAGCCACTCCGTTGTGGTAGGTGTAGGGGTACCCCGTAGGGGTGGTGAGGTACATGGTTCCACAGGGGGTGGGTATCATGGCAGGAGTATGGCTGGACACAGAGAAGCTGTTTTCTGAGTGGAGGAGGAAAGAGGCACAAGTCAACCACCAGGTTATGTACAAAGGCAAATGTTATCGACACTCAATCCCAGGTGATGATTCAGAATTTTAAAGCCAACAAGTGCAAGAGCACATTAGTCCCCATCCACCACGATCAAGATAAGACATTATATGGTATGATAGTTCAAATGTTCAATGATGCATTACAAACGTGTTGAAAAAGTCATTTCCACCACTATGTAATGCTATTGCTTCAGCTGTCACTCATCTACAGCATGGGAAGACAACCCTGTTCCTGAGGTGCTGCAGGATTCTGTTCAATCTAGGCACCACACCTGACCAAATGAGCTAATTGATCAGTTCAGTGACTGCCTAAATTCAACACACCTGGTCTTCCAGGCCGGTTAAAGCACTTCAGGATCAGGGTGGCCTACCCCTGCTCCGCGGTGCTCTGTTACTTACGGTGACCTCCCACTTGTTGCTTGCGGACGGCCTGGCCGATGTTGAGCCTCTTGTCCCGGAAGCACAGTCTGTCAGCCTGGGGATGTGGTGGTGGCAGAGGGACAGGGGGTATCCGGTACAGATTGAGACAGATCACTTTACACTGAACATTTACTACCTATGACCATAACTTTACGGGTGATGGACTGGGCTAGATCTAATGTGTATTTGAGCTGCTGTCCTCTAGAAGGAGATATAAGGTTTGTATCGTATCATCTCTATCCCATTTCTGTACTAGAGGTCGACCTCTAATCTGTACAGTATATTGGCTCTACACTCTTAGAATAAAAGGTGCCGTCTAGCACCTAAAAGGGTTCTTCGGCTATCCTCATAGGGGAACCGTTTTGCATTCCATGTGGAACAGTTTCCACAGAGGGTTCTACATGTAACCAAAAATAATTATACATGGAACCAAAAAGGGTTCTCCTATGGGGACTGCCAAAGAACCCTTTTGGAACCCTTTTGTCAAAGAATGTACTTTTAGTTACTCACATCATGAAGGATTCTCTCTGTATCCTCCTGGGTCTCAAAGGTAACAAAGCCATATCTGTGGGATGGACACAAACACAAGGCAGTGTCCCTGGATTACATTTCCATTGTCATACGTTAATAAACATCATTGCAGGTGTCATCCAGTCTGCGGGGCAGAACATCTACAGTTTAACTGAACTCACCCTTTTGACACCCCAGCACGGTCAATCACTATCTTCACCTCCTTCACTGCTCCATGCTGGGAGAAGAAGCGTCTCAGGTCGCTCTCATTGGTCTACACACAAAAATAACACACCTATTTCATGGTCCAGTAACATGCAGCAGCAGCAGCAGCAAAAAGGTCAAGTTAGGTTGCAAACACAAAACCAGGAGGCCCTATGAAAGTAAAGAAAGAGACAAAAGTCACCTTGAAATCAATGCCTCCCACAAAGATGCGGTTAGGGATGACGGTGCCAAAGCGGAGGGCATGGTGAGAGGGAGAGGTGTCGTTGCTGGGGTCTTGAGACACTGGAGCAGGAGGAGGAGAGGGAGTGCTGGTCTGCGTGCAGATTGAGATTAGCTTGAAACAGAACAAGAGCATCACTGGATTGGCCATCCTCACCAATGCTGAGAAATTCTGATAATGTAGCAAAAATTAGCTATTTTACAAAGCAATATTGTTTGATATCTTTAAGACAAAAGGTATGTTGTAAGCCTTTGATCTTTCAAAACAAACTGTCTCTACAACTGTATTCTTGGGGACAACGGCGCCTTGAAAAGAGGTTGTCTTTGTAGATGCACTTTTGTTTTGTCTAGAGCTGGGAATAACTAGCCAACCCTGAGTGACCTTTTGCTTTTTAAAGCCTATAATATGGCTCACTGAAATGCATGAGAAACTGCACAATGCTAGGCTAAGGTTTAGGAGAGAGAATTTAGCTAGTTAGCTAGCTAAAAGCTAACAAGAGTCAGCCAACACATTTTCGATCAGGAGAAACATGCAAGATCAATCACCATTTACCAATAAAGAGTTACAACATAACTTAATCTGGTTTGGAATACATTATCTATATCAAGCGACATAACTGAACATAAATAACGCTAGTTAACATAACTTATCTAGCTAGCTATCTAAACTAAATACCTTGCTAACTTTATGCACTGGAAGCTAACATTAGTGATTGCTAGACAATATCGTTAGCATTCAAGAGTGACATTTTAACTTGCTGGTTATATGACATTAATTTATATAATTGTAGTATTGGCAACCCACATTGTTACATGAATCACAATTAAATATACCGACACAATCAAACGCAACACTTATCTGTTTAGCTACTTCGCTAAACATATATATATATATATATATATATTTTTTTTTTACAACATATTCATCTTAGCTAGCTAGCATGATGGCAAGTAAAGTTAGTACGCTGGTGAAAGGTAACTTACGGTTATTTCGTTCTCCATCGTGGACACCGTGCTTAACTAGATGTCGTGAACAAGTAAAGTGGAAACAAATAATTCAGCAAGACAATGGCAGCTCAAGTTAAAACACCTTGCAAGGGAGGTGCACACAGCCAGGGACAGCCGAGCCTGTATCAGAGTCATCAACACCAGTCTATCTGCAGTATGAACGAAGGGAAAATATCTGGCGCTTACCAGATTGAGCTCGTCCTAAACCACTCATATTCATAGGTGGGCTACATGGGTTACATTTATATTGTTATAGTTGTATTTAACCAGAGAAACATGTATCTATAGACTATTGTTAGTTTGTTTCCATGTGCCAAAGGTAGGAAACTTTAGAGCAGTCGCAGGTTAGCTAAGCTAGTTTAATTGGGTTTTATTTCCCGCTCTTCAAGGCTCTGCCGCCCTCAACTTGTCCAGATGGCACTTTCCCAGTCCCCGATGACCACGTTGATGGCGGGTAAAAGCCCATTTTTTGAAAACCGTTTTTATTGAACAATTTCAGTTCATTCCTACATTAATTTACAATAAGTGTGCATGAATGAACATGGTAATTATCGTATTATTAACATTTTGGCACAAATATTCTACAAAGAAAACTATGGCCCGAGTCTGTATGGTTGGTACCGGGTTCTGTACCAACCGGGTTCTGTCTTGCCTGGTTGCCATTTTTTTTTAAAGCTCATGTTCAACTCCTTGTACTTCATATTCACATGACTTGGAGTACAAGGACTGGAATGTTATCTAAACAGACTGGCAACCAGCATTCTTTTGCTAGGTCGTTACATTACATAGGCCTATTGAAAGCATTGAATTGATTTTGTGTGCAAGCATCCAATATTGCTATTAGTGCCTAATACGTTGCACGTGTTGTGCAGTAAGGTACAAGCGTACAGGTGCTATTATTGGTTGCTTTCCCCTGCTCAAACGCTGCATGCATAAACCAATGGTTGCCTTCCCTGTCATCAACTGTGTAGTTTTGCACCAAAATGCTAAAACACAAGATGTGGTTAGTTGATACATAAAATACCTATCCGGGCGTTATAAAATCTGGCGTGTGTCAGCTACGTCAGAGCAGAGGAACACGAACATTGCCATGCCTTGTTTTGTCGTGTTCCCTGGCCTATCAGAATGTCACACCTGTTCACGCTGCTGGTGCTCGGCTTACCTACCTGGGAGCATCGAGGTCCAGGGAGGCTGGAGGGTGAACCGTGCATTTCTCCACGGTCCTGGGAGAGACAGGGTTTAGTGCCATGAAAGAAAGAGACACTGCGAGAACTCTGTCACCAGGCTTGCAATGTCTGTGCTGCACTTACCAGGACGGTATCGTTTAACCGCCAACTGTGGGCCATGAGCACCGCCATCCACCCTCTCCTGCCCCATATCTCTCACTCGGGGTTGCTTTGCTTATTGCAGTCGCTCCTTTTTCTTTATCCTTCTCTAGCCCAGACCAATGAAAGAGTTCTAGTATATACACTCTGCCTTGGCTAGACACGGAGTATACAAAACATTAGGAACACCTGCTGTTTCCATGACACAGGCTGACCAGGTGAATCCTGGTGAAAGCCATGAACCCTTATTGATGTCACTTGTTTAATCCACTTCAAAACGTTTTGATGAAGGGGAGGAGACAGGTTAAAGAAAGATGTTTAAGCCTTGAGACAATTAAGACATGGATTGTGTTTGTGTGCCATTCAGAGTGTGAATGGGCAAGACAAAAGATTTAAGTGCCCTTGAACAGACTATAGTAGTAGGTGCCAGGCGCACCGGTTTGTGTCAAGAACTGCAACGCTGCTGGGTTTTTGACGCTCAACAGTTTCCTGTCTGTATCAAGAATGGTCTACCAGCCAATGTGACACAACTGTGGGAAGCATTGGAGTCAACATGGGCCAGCAGAACGCTTTTGACACCTTGCCCTGACACCTGGTCCATGCCCTGACAAATTGGGGCTGTTCTGAGTGCAAACTCAATTTTAGGAAGGTGTTCGTAATGTTTGGTAATACTCAGTGTATATCCTTCCTGGTTTGGTCAGTCTTATGGCCAGTATGCAATATACTGGCTATAAGTCTCCAGAATAATATAGGCCTGAATAAATATTTATGCAATATTCAAGTCACAAGAGGGCAATGTTTCCCTCTGAATTTGTGCTGGTTAGGCCAAAACATAGCCTGCCTGTCTACTACAACATGTCATGAACGGGGTTTGCTTGACGTTTCTAATCCAGAGAATGGTAAAGCATGTTGTAGGTCTAGTATGTAATGAGGTGTTTAGAGAACTTTTCATTTGATAACTGTGTTCTATCAGGCAATATGACTCATAACAGCTTTATCCACCACCAGAATAGGTTCAGGCCTATCGCTGGGAGGGTTTAGGCCTATAGGATGTGTCTGTCTGACTCCTAGGCAGGGGGACAAAGTACCTGACAGACTCAGCTTCTAATGCAGATGTACATCTGGGGCAGTATTTCCCGAGCCTTACACACTTGATTTAAAGGTTTGATGATGAGTTGATTAGTGGAATCGGGCGTGTAGTACTAGGGCAAAAACATGGCCTCCTCAGCCTGACAGGGCTGCATGCGGAAAGAAGTCTCCATCAAATCAAGTTGTATTTGTCACATGCTTTGTAAACAACAGGTGTAGACTAATAATATAATATTGAACTTACGGGCATTTCCGAACAATGCCTAGAGACAAATAATAGAAAAATAATAACGCAAGGAATAAATACACAATGAGTACCAACTTGGCTATATACACGGGGTACTAGTACTGGGTCGATGTGCAGGGGTACAGTCACGTTACAGTCAGCCATGTAGCCTCTTTTAACTCAGTCAGGATTAACATGTAGCCATGTAGCATCTTTTAACTCAGTCAGGGTTGACATGTAGCCTTTTTTAACTCAGTCAGGATTAACATGTAGCTTCTTTTAACTCAGTCAGGTTGACATGTAGCCATGTAGCCTCTTTAAACTCAGTCAGGGTTGACATGTAGATATGTAGCCTCTTTAAACTCTGTCAGGGTTGACAAGTAGCCTCTTTTAACTCAGTCAGGTTTGACATGTAGACATGTAGCCTCTTTAAACTCAGTCAGGGTTGACAAGTAGCCTCTTTAAACTCAGTCAGGTTTGACATGTAGACATGTAGCCTCTTTAAACTCAGTCAGGGTTGACATGTAGCCTCTTTTAACTCAGTCAGGTTTGACATGTAGACATGTAGCCTCTTTAAACTCAGTCAGGGTTGACATGTAGCCTCTTTTAACTCAGTCAGGTTTGACATGTAGCCATGTAGCTTCTTTTAACTCAGTCAGGATTGACATGTAGCCTCTTTTAACTCAGGTGTGTGCTTTAGAGTGAGAAAAAGGTTCCACTCTTCAAGTTCCCCTGCACCTTCTTCAGTATTTTAGACTATTAACAAGCTGTGACAACAACAGAACACGGACCTGCTGAACTTATAACAGCAAGTCACCACCCTAGACGTTGTAGTGCCTCTCCCTGAGTCCCATTGAGCTATGTTTCATTTACAGGAGTATTTCTGGTTCTGCGCCCAGATATCTAACTGATTACTTTCCTCGTGTTAGGGGTGCACATAATCACAGCACCAGATCAGGTGTTGTTAATGTGTGCTTATACAGGTTCAGGAGTAATGCTGACGATTTTCTAGTTATATGTGTATTTTCAAGTTATATGTGTGCTTGTTTTTTTTAAATGGTTGAATCAACAAACTAAACTAAAAGTTTCTCTCCTTAAGTCAAATTGGGCCAGGTAGTGTCAGCCGGAGAGAGACAGTGGAGGGGAGAATGGGTGGGCGGCCAATTAGCGGCGCAGGTAGCAAGAGCCTCGTTAAAGACAGGGCTGATTCAGGTGGTGCAGTCGGAGCACTTTGTTAATAAAGCTAGTACATGTAATTTGGACGCTCTGCCCCACACTACGCCACTCGACGCTGTGCTGATCCTCAAAGAGCCACTTTGTCTCTGATTATAGGCCTCGTGCAGCTATAATTTATCTCAGATTGAAGTCAGATCACTCTAGTCTTGACAGTCTGTAAATTGCATTTTTTTTCCTTCCCCAACCTCTCTTACCACAACAAAGAGATACAGCATCAGTTGTGCCAAGAGAGCACAAGGCAGCAAATCGCCTGCTCCATTACCTGTAATGCATCGACCACTCCGAGGGGGGCGGCATACTGAAAAGTGTTCACGTCCAAACCTTCCCCTCCTGTGTGGGCTTTTATTGTTACGCATATGCTGGTTGGAAAAATTTCAGTTTTTATGTCTCTGCTTTTTTCCTGGATGGAATTGTCTGTCACTTATGCCTTGTCAGTACTTTACAGTGACCTTAAACTGGCAAATGAGTGTTTTATACTGAACTAGGCCTATGCGCTATAGCTGAGGACAAAGAAGACATTGCCTAAGGATGAGCTGGTTGGGTTCAAACGTCATTCCATTTACATCCTTCCTCTGTACAATTTAGATTTTAAAAGACCTCTCTCTCTCTCTCTCTCTCTCTCTCTCTCTCTCTCTCTCTCTGTCTCTCTCTCTCTGTCTCTCTCTCTCTCCCTCTCTCTCTCTCTCTCTCTCTCTCTCTCTCTCTCTCTCTCTCTCTCTCTCTCTCTCTCTGTCTCTCTCTGTCTCTCTCTCTCTCTCTCTCTCTCTCTGTCTCTCTCTCTGTCTCTCTCTGTCTCTCTCTCTCTCTCTCTCTGTCTCTCTCTGTCTCTCTCTCTCTCTGTCTCTCTCTCTCTCTCTCTCTCTCTCTCTCTCTCTCTCTCTCTCTCTCTCTCTCTCTCTCTCTCTCTCTCTCTCTGTCTCTCTCTCTCTCTCTCTCTCTCTCTCTCTCTCTCTCTCTCTCTCTCTCTCTCTCTCTCTCTCTCTGCTCTCTCTCTCTCTCTCTCTCTCTCTCTCTCTCTCCACACAGACTTGTCTTGTCCCTCCATACATCGACACTCTTGGTCATACAGCACTTACCAGCTCCCTACTGTTCACTGAAAGCCTCATAAAATTAGCCCCATGATGAATCCCCTTCTTCCTTGTTCCTTCTTCATTATTTCAACCCCCCATCCCCCCATTGTCTGCCCTCAACCACTCTGCAATATGGACCTCTCAACTGGGGCTGAAGTCACTTGTTGTCCACAGCCACTGGAAGTTAATTGGCGCTTTAAATTTGCCAACGAAGTCTTACTGTGCTAAATGAACATGGCTTTGCTTGATAATTACAGCAATCTAGCACCCCTCCCATTTACATCCCACAAAGACGGTTTTAGACAGAAGGCTTCTCTGAGAACATCTCTTGCTTTAAACAGAAACGGAATATAAAGGGGCCCATTCTTTTGATCTACTGTGGAAAACTACCTGTATCCATACATGCATGGTTGAGCGTATGTTTTTACACAGTATTCAGTTATATGGGGAACTTTAGTTTCTACAGTAGGTTGTCACACCCTGGTTGTCACACCCTGACCATAGTTTGCTTTGTATGTTTCTATGTTTTGTTTGGTCAGGGTGTGATCTGAGTGGGCATTCTATGTTGTGTGTCTAGTTTGTCTATTTCTATGTTTGGCCTGATATGGTTCTCAATCAGAGGCAGGTGTTAGTCATTGTCTCTGATTGGGAACCATATTTAGGTAGCCTGTTTTGTGTTGGGTTTTGTGGGTGGTTGTTTCCTGTCTTTGTGTTTGTAGCACCAGATAGGGCTGTTTCGGGTTTTTCCACGTTTATTGTTTTGTATTATGTTTAGTTTTCTTATTAAAAAACATGAACTTCAACCACGCTGCATTTTGGTCCGCCTCTCCTTCCCAGGAAGAATCCCGTTACACTGGTTTAAACCTATGTCTGTATCCTATATATCTGCCTATCCCCTCACTCTGGCAGGCTGTCTCTGCCCCAAAGCAATGTCTGCCTGCTGCCTGAAATCTGATATGATGCAACATGACATGACAACCCTCCTGCCAACTGTCCTGCCACTGTCACTGTCACACCCAAGGGAAAGGGTATAGCTAGGTAGGTCAGGGTATAACCTACAGTACTAGGTAGTTCAGGGTATATCCTACAGTACTAGGTAGATCAGGGTATAACCTACAGTACTAGGTAGTTCAGGGTATAACCTACAGTACTAGGTAGATCAGGGTATAACCTACAGTACTAGGTAGGTCAGGGTATAACCTACAGTACTAGGTAGTTCAGGGTATATCCTACAGTACTAGGTAGATCAGGG